>NC_050576.1:308211118-308511118 GCF_011100635.1 Trichosurus vulpecula | reverse complement strand
ATAATAATGTAGATACCATCACACTTAGTAGCTGTCATTGCCCTCATGGGTACTCAATAAACCTCTGTCAATGACAAGAGGCCATCTCTGTTTTTGCCAAAGCAGTGCTCTGATGGGATTGAAGGTGTTTTTCTCTTAAAGGGCTACTGTAAATTTGTTCAGTGTTTATCTCTTGGATCAGGGTATTTATTATTCCTGGTTTCTGCTTTCTCAGTTTATACTGCTCCATCAGTTTACCAAGCTTGCCATTGACTTCAAACATAGTTAAGAGGCTAAGTAATCAAACTGTTCAAAGTCTGTAAAGATCACTGTGATGATATTTACATTTAAATTTCACCTCTAATATGAGGATATTACAAAATATTACCATGTTCAGGTGAGTTGAATTATGAATGCTAACCCGCTTGAAAAATTTGTCATAAAAATGGTTAATCCTATTCACCCAGAACAGATGGGGACACATATCACCAAATGTAAAAAGTAAAGGGATGGAATAAATTCATGCACATAAAGGAGAGTAAGGGGAAACTTGGTGCCTTTACTGTCTCTCTTGTCACTCTCTTCTAAATCCTCTGCACTTTGACTTGCAACACATCACTCAATTGGAACTGCTCTCTATTGTAAAGTCATGAGTGATCTCTTTTTGGTAATCATCCTTCTTGAGCTCTCTGTAACATTTAACATTGTTGTGCTAAATCCTCTACTCCTGGATACTTATCTATCCCTTTGGCAGAGCAAAGTCAACATGGCTAAAGCAGGACTTTGCCCCAAATCCATCCCATTTCTGAATTTTTCTATTACAGCCTTTGTACTATAGAAAAAGTACAGTAAAGGAAAGTACAGAAAGGAAAATGTACTTGATCCCTACTCTAGTCCCAGTTTTTAGAATGTGGGCATTATTGGCCAGTTCCAGGCATTCTTTTTTTTCCTTTTATTAGGCAATTCCTATCTTCTAGTTCTTTCTTTCTTTTTTTTTGTGCAGGGGGGAAGGCAGGGCAATTGGGGTTAAGTGACTTGTCCAAGGTCACACAGCTAGTGTGTCAAATGTCTCAGGCCAGATTTGAACTCAGGTCCTCCTGACTCCAGGGTTGGTGCTGTACACACTGTGCCACCTAGCTGCCCCTTCTAGTTCTTTCAAATACAAGAAGGAATCATGACCTGAAAATCCAAACTGCTCCCAGACAGCAAAGGTGATTACTTTCACCTAAGGACCAAAATAAAAATAGACCTATCTTTGTTTTCTTTGGGATATTTACCAAAATAATAATAATAATGAAATAATTTCAATATGCTTAGCTCTGGTCTTGGAGCCCTCAGCTAGAATGGAAACATGGCACTTTAGAAGGTTTGGACCTCTGTCTTTTTTAATTCTCTACATATGTAACGTGCCAGTCACTGTGCATTTTCTTTCTACCTTCTTCGCAGATAATGAAGCCTACAATGAGGAAGTTGACTGGATTTGGGATTAATTAAAACAGCAAATAAATGATTTCTAGAAACAGAAAACTCTAGATTAGACATTTGTGTTCTTAGACATAAAGGGGGGGGGGCGGGGAAGAAAGAAGAGCCACTGAGCTATTTGCATGATGTCAGAGGAAAGTTCACCATTGATTAGCCATGGCTCATGCTTTAGCTTCAGCTATCCTATCTGCCTCAGTGGACAAAAGCGTTAGCCATCATGGTGGAACTCTGACATATGCAACACTAGCCATGGCAAGCTGTTCTTTTTTAACTCTATCCCTCCATCGTTCATCTCCTCTCAACCTTGGTATGTCCTTGCACAAGAGTCTGCCATGGCTACAGAAGGAACAGTGGCTAGGGGGACCTGTCTCTTCTGCTTACTAAAGATGTTTTTCTCCATTTTTAATTAAATCATGCACACAGTATCTTCTCCTGATCTAATATCCAGTTGCACATCTCTTCATGATGGGATTTTAGTCTCTCCTATTGTGGGATAAAGCAATGCTATCTGGAGCTACATTTGCTAGAAATTTACACCACTAGATGAAGAGAACCTTCTCTCTTTGATCACAGAGGAAGTAGTTTTCACAAAATCCCACTTCTACTGCCTGGAACACCATTATCCTTTCAGTCACCCAGGTTTGAAAATTTAGTGTTAGCCTTGATCCCCCATTCTCACTTTCAAATACATTCAATCAGTTGTCACATGTTGTCATTTCTATCTCTCATATAGATCTCTCTACTCACACTATCACTATCCTACTTTAAGCTCTCATCACTTCTCTCAAGGACTATCGAAAAAGCCTCCATTTTGTTATCCCTGCCTCAAGTCTCTCCCCACGCCAATCTATCCATCCTTGTCCAGCCATCAGCCACTAAAGTGATTTTCCTAAAGTACTGGTTTGATTATATCACTAACTTATTCAGCAAACTCAGCAGCCATCTGTTACCTCTAATATCAAATACAAAATCCTCTAACATCCAAAACCCTTTACAACTTGTCCCTTTCCTACATTTCCAATCTTCTTACACATAACTCCCATCTACACACTTGACTGTGCAACCATCCTTGCCCACTTGCTCTTTCTCATGCATCACTCTCTATATCCCACCTCTTTGCTTTTGTAAAGATCATACCCTTTCCCTGGAATATCCTCTCTCCTTAGGTCCATATTGGAATCCATTGTTTCCTTCAGAACTCTGATATAATTCAGTAACTTTATTCATGAAGTCTTTCTTGATTCCATATAATATTTCAATCTCCCTTTCAAAAACTACATACCACATGTGCTATGCAAACATTCTGTATGCACACACCCACACACATTATTTTTTCTGTTAGAATGTAAGTTTAAGGATTATTTCAATTTTGTTTTTATATCCCCCCCAGGCTAAGTTCAGTGCCTATTGTATATAGGCACTGTATGCCTACCACACTGTATGCCTACCCCACAATTGTTGCTAATAAATGTCAGTTGATGGATAGATGGAAAGACAGGTGAATTCTTTAAACAAGAAAAAGAAAGAAACTACAGTGAAGGAGAAAAAGTGGCACCTCACTTTAAAGACTGTATGCTTTTCTTATGTTAATAAAATCACTTTTGAAATTTATGGCAGCCACTAGAAATAAGTCAAGGTTGCGAATTTTGTTAGTGCGAAATGATTCAATACCTTTAAAAAAATTTTTAAAAGACCTATTCAACAATGCTAGTATGGCCTGAACTTAAGAAAAGTGTATGAACAGACAACAGAAATCCACTTTGACCTACTTTGTCTCATTGGTTAAATCATCACCTCTGAAATACAACTACTATAGTGTAAGAAATCCAATGAAAACTTGATATGATAGAGTCATCCTATTGAGTGGGTGTTCCTCTCATCCTTCAATATCAGCATCACTGCACATCTATTGCAGCGATAAACTAGTAATAAACAGAAATGGACAAACTGAGATTAAAAGGGTTGAAAGGTTGAAAGAGTATGATAGGATGGAATAAAAGCTGAGGCTCTTCCTCCTATATATCTAAACATTTCCTCTTACAGAGACATGAAATAAAATTACATAATGTGATAGTGCCATGCCACCTTCAAAGAATGACCTATTGCCTCACTAGTAGTCAGTCACAGAAATCAATAGATGACATTTATTCAATGAAATACAAATTGAAATTAGTTAGCTTCACTTTTTATTCAGCAAATTCAAACCAGCAATCAATCCCCATGCGTGTATAGAATACGGAAGTGGGCTTAAAATTGATTGGTATACTCCTCTGCTAATTACAGTATACAAGCAAATGAATAATCAATTGTTAACTCTATTCCTTCTGTATTCATTTTAATGAACAAAGCAGTTCTGTCAAAGATCAACATTATTTGTTTCCAGGCAGAACCTACTAAGAACATTACCTAAGTAGTAGTGTCAGTGATTTACTGGTAATTAAAAATACTCTCTTATTTGATGAACAAATATAAAGCTTCCTTTGCTTTTCTTAAGCAATTGTTTGTAGAACAGTTTTCAATTGCATCAAAAGCCTGCTTAGCAGGGATAAACAGCCTAGGTACTTCTCACTGAGACTGTAGTCAGGAAAATAAAGCAAAACTTGGGCTTAATTAAACACAGATTACTAGGGATTGCAAAACTATGGTATGGCAGCATCAGAATTAGAGGTATGCCTAATAAAACTAGGGTTGCAAAATTAATAAAAAGCTTTCTATTCCTTGTTTTACTAAAGATCCCACCAATGAATTCCAATAGACAGCAGGCTCATTCAGTACATCTTAAATGTGATTATTTTTCCCAAAAATAAATAAATAGAATCCATATGAGCAAAGTCCCAGGAGCAGAAATACATGAGGCATGTTTGGGCTACAGTGAGGGCTGGAAGAAAAGGATTTAATCAGTAAGCACACAATGATTTAGGAAAATATTATGCAAAGCAAGGTACATCTGCCTTGAAGTCTGATCTCTCTAGTATACTCCATTGTAGTAAATTAGACACTTTGAAAGGTATGACTCTTTCAGGACACCCTTTTGCCATTTATTGTATCTCAGCAGCTAGGCGGTGCAGTGGATAAGGCCTGAAGTCAGGAAGATTCATCTTCCTGAGTTCAAATCTAACCTTAGATTGCTTACTAGCTGTGTGACCCTGAGCAAGTCACTTAACCCTGAGCTGGAGAAGGAGATGGCAAATCACTCCAGTATCTTTGCCAAGAAAATCACAAATTTGGGTCACATAGAGTCAGACAAGACAATAACAATGGGCAAGAGAGTAGTTACTGAAGTACTAAAAAGGACATATAAGCCACTGGACAGAGTTAAACACATTTGCCGATTTACCACCAAGGACTGACTTTGATGAATAAAGGAACATTTGTTGATTATCTATAGGAATAAAGATGAGTATATTTTTTGGCAATTTAAATTGAAGTTACAATTACTTTGAATTTGGATTTAAAGTGGTAGAAGTTAAGATTGACAACCTATTGGAAGCTACTCAAGCCTAAGGAGAACATCAAATTATCAGATGTCTTCTTTTAACTATGTTGTTTGAATTAAGTCTCTGAGAAACTACCATACAACTTCTATATATAAATTATACAGAGTTGTGTATCATACAGTATACAAAACTATGTGTATATCACTGGGGATAGCTGAATTAATTGTTGCTAACTAGAAGAAAAAGAGAAAGCTATGGGCAAAGGACAATCTCTGTCCCAGTATCCAAACCAATCAATGCTCCCAAGCAATGAAATGTACCTTCAATTCTAAACCACAGAAGTTGTTCTGGATCCTCTCAAGCTACCTTGAAGGAGAGAACCAAGTAGTTCCTGAGAACTCTTCCCAGTTTTACATTATTTTGAAGTCGAGTTAGCTTAATAACTGAATCACATACACCTTGAAGTAGAAATAAACACTGAGAACTACTCTTTTTATTTACATCTACAAATTGTGTCAATATATAAAATACATCTTACAATCTTTACATCTGTAACCACAAATACTACTTTTTCTAATATTACTCTCAATAAGAATCTTTGGTAAAATACTTGGGACCCACAATGGGTCCCCAACATTGATGTTTTCATAACTTAACGAAACCTTCAGAAAATCAAAGGTTTTTCATACAACTTGTCTTAAGAAACTATCACAAACACAGAAATATATGTATTTCCATGTTTTTTTTCCCCTACATCCTTTGGTGTTTCAGAATGATGTGCTTATTTCAGAGGTATACAAAGGTAAAGTGCTCTCTGGTGTATGATTTAGTCCATTACACTGTCTTAATGGAGTAGACGGTAGCATGATTGTCCCACTGTTTGGGGCTCTTTCATACACACTTGGCACACTTTCACTCTGGGGGGCACTAACTTGATAATAATACTCCTTTAGTTTAGAGTCTTCTGTATGAAAATTAGTATTTCCCAGCTGAGAATGGTGCTGATGGATGACACTTGAAGACAATGCAATCCTAAAGGCATTGCCATAGTGTGATGAAAGATTCTTGCTTGTTTGGGATTCCCAGATTAAAAAGGATCTTTGGGGATCCTTAAAAGTTCTTCTTGCCATACTTCCTTGAAGACCTTAGGAATAAAAAAGGAAGAGTTGGGCTATTTTTAAGCATTTGTGGGGGGGGGGAATCATACTAGAATATTGTACAGCAATATGTTAGAAATATAATCAACCCTGGGTTATTAAGGAACCAGTTTTCCAGACTTTTTTTATTTCTTCTTTTTCCTCTTCTGGACTCCCTACACCCTCTAACTTGGGAGTATGCTAAGGAAATAAATGAAAGTAAAAGTCAAATTAATCACTTCTATTTGTTAACATAGCTGATAAATATAGCATGGAACAAAAAGGTTGAAACCATTAGCTGAAAAAAGATTTGGAATTTGTTCTCAGATTTTATTTATCCGTGCCTTCATATCTCTTACTACTATGTATCCGGACTTTGATATAAAAAATAAATGCAGTGCCTATAGAAGCTTTCCTAATCTCTATCTGTTCAAAGCTTTACACTCATTTGTCATTTTTTTCAGGTGTCCAGCTAATGCAATTTTACAGGTGAATGTGATATATGATGCAGTAACATAAAGTAAAGAATTCAAACAATCTTATTTAAAGTTCAGTATGGGATTGGGGCAGCTAGGTGGCGCAGTCAGTAGAGCACCGGCCCTGGAGTCAGGAGGACCTGAGTTCAAATCCGGCCTCAGACACTTGACACAAGTACTAGCTGCGTGACCTTGGGCAAGTCACTTAACCCCAATTGCCCTGCCAAAAAGCAAAAAAAAAAAAAAGTTCAGTATGGGATACTCATAAAGAATGTGAGATGGCTCCACCACCATTAGGCAGAATCCCATGATATTAGGAGACTTTAATAAAGTTAAAGTTTAGAAAACATTTGAAAAATAAAATAAATGTTAGGATATGCTATAGGACTGACTTAGGGAGCACAGGGACTCATAGATGGAATTGTTAGTGACAAAGGGAAAATGATAAGTAATTGATTCAAGAAAGCCTGACCCACCAGAGGAAAGGGGGAAGTTAGAATGATCATAAATACAAATGATTAGCTTGAACATATAAGTGAAGGATGATTGACTGAGGTGGGAGAGGGATGGTGACTAAGAGTGATAAAAAGATTGCTCTGCTGGTGAAAGGTAAGTTGAGAGAGAGAGAAGCAATAGTGAGGAAATCATTGCAGTAAGCATATTTTAACCAATTAGCATGATGGTTGTAAAGATGAAGAAATTCTAAGTGTAAGCATTTATTATCCAGTTCAAATGGTTTCTAATTAAAGGAGTATAACTAGTACAGTAAACTCAATCAGAGATTAATGTTTGGTGCATGAGTATTGATATTTAGATGAAGGTAGGTGGCATAATGGATAGAGCATCGGATCTGGAGTCATAAAGACCTGAGTTCAAATCTGGCCTCAGATACTTACTAGCCATTTGGTAAGTCACTTGACCTCTCTCTGACTCACTTTTCTCATCTGTAAAAAAGGGATAATAATAGCACCTGCCAGAGTTGTTGTGAAGATTAAATGATATAGTATTTATAAGGCATTTGGCAAACTTTAAACTAATGGCAAACTAATTCTAGCTATTATTATTGTATTAATCTTTTGTATCCAGTCATAAGACATATGCTGATTTTGTTAATACTATAGTTGAGTGTCGAAGAGTAGTAGGCACACAACCTTTGTGTCTCATTCCTATTCCTTCAGAAAAAAATGAATATGGGAATTGGAGCATTCAGACATTACTGTCTATACATACTATACATCCCAGGGCATCCTTGCACCTCACTGAAACCACAGGAATGGAGACAAGCATCAACACATGGGGATGAACAATGAGACCCACAGTGTAACCTGCTGAACAGCCAGAAATCACCTGTTCTAGGGAGAGATATGTAGCTCTCTATAAATAGACTCTGTGGGATTGGAGAGAGAAAATCACTAACATCAAGACTGACCATGGAACTTCACTCCCAAGAAACAATTACTCCACCTGCCTACAAGGGAGGGCTGTATTCTGGAAAGAGAGAAATAGTTTGAGAACATAGGTGTCATTCCACCCCTGACTATTGTTATGTTGTGTCTTGGGTTCAATGAAGTGAATAATATTATAATAATTTCCAGTGAAATATTGTTAATCAAGTCACAGATTCAATCTCTAATTATTTCCAAGAAAATGTACTCTTTAAGACTTATGATGCATTATTTTGATTCCATTCAACTGTTTGCGACATACTTAATCTACAACCCTTTGATGTACTGGAACTGAAGAGAATATCATCCAAGATGGGAAACTTAAAAAAACTTAAAAACAACGACAATAAAGGATAGGGATAACAGGTACTTCTCCCAGGGATTGGTTCTTGAAACAGTCTTTTGTCATTTTTTTATAAACAGTCTGGGGGAACACATTCTTAATGAGAGTCAACTTCTCAGGTAACACTAAAATCTTCCATGCAGTAAAACAATCTAATTCAGCTGCTTAAGAAGCCAGTATAATCTTAGACTACTTTAATAGAAGTATATAATATCCAGAGAACAAGAAGTAGTAGTCCCCTTATATTGTGCTGCTAAAAATAACATTTGGAGTTTTGTGCATGCTGAAAGTGGTGTTCCAACCTAACTGAATTCCCAGAAATTCCTTTCTGAGACTCTCACATGTACAGTCAAATTCAGCTCCTGATATGCTTGACATGTTGTCAGCATCATAATGTAAAACAGTATCAATTATCATGACACACTGAGTTTCAGAGTTTCTCCTTTTTGAGCCAGCAGGAGTCAGCAAGAGCCTTCCTTTAATGTCACATTTGTGACCACTTGCTAAATTTTGCTCTTTTAGTCTTAGTGCAAATATATGAAGAGGATGCTATGGGGTGAGAGGTCTCCATAGTTAGGCAGTACACACTTACCAACTTGCTTTTCAGGCATCTGAAGGGATGTTTTCTTGACCCCTTCTCCACTAATATCAGAATCACTATCATTACATTCACTGTCTCCTTTCCCACTGTCCTTCACACTGGATTCATCTGGTCTTGAATGGGTACTGGAAATCAAAAAGAAGAAATTACTTTGGTTACACATAAAAATGTTAAACATAAAAAATGTCAAGCATATTGCTGAGACATAACAATAAATATTCTGAAATTACCCTAAACTTGAAGCAGATTTATCCTCTTGCCACAGAGATGTGGAATGAAAAGGAGCTGAGATTGAACCCTATTAAAGAGAGGTGAGGTGAAAGTAGCAGTTAGTAATTTTTCACCCTTAAATATCAAAACCCACACAGCAGACACACCAATCAGTCATATGAAACTCTTCCCAAAGACATCATTTAAACTCTTCATTGTGGCTGTGTTAAAACTGAACTACAGGGACAATGCACACAGCCGCATAAACGTATTTGTGCCTACAACAATATAAAATCATCAAATCCATACCACCTCTACCCCTAGAATTAGCAAATTAAAATGCACTGGGGAAACTCAAACTTCAGCAGGCACTGTCAGAATTCTTGTGGTAAAGGTTCCTAGGGGTTCCTAGAATTACTAAGACTGGGGAGTGGGGTACCTTGGACTTGGGAGTCTCATTCCTCTCTCGAGATGAGGGAGAAAGGGAAACCCCGCTGTCCCTCGAATGAGGGGTGCTGAAAGTATCCTCTTCCTCCTCCTCCTCAACTTCATCTGTGACAGAAAGACGGTAGGACTCTTCGAGGCTCTCAAAGCCATTACTATCCGACCCTCCAGGAGACCTCCGGCTGCCGGATGTCCAGCTGTCTTCGCTGGCCAGTCCTGATCTCGTGCCGCACTTGAAAAACGCCTTCCTGCCGACCAGGCCCTTACCCTGGCACGACGAGGCCACGGTGACGATGGCCACGAGTAGCAGCCCGCAGCCACCGGCCAGCACCCCAATGAAGATAGTGGAGAGGTCAGGACTCCATCCGGAACCCCTCTGCAGTCGCCCCTGCTGCGCTCCAGCCTGCTCCTCTCGAGAGGGCAGTGGCAGGGGTGGAGGTGGCACCAACATCACATTTCCGCCAGGGGGAGAGGCCGGCGCGGGGACCAAGGACAGGGTGGCTGTGCAGGAGAGGGACGGCCGCCCGCTGTCCCTCACTGTGACCACCACGGTGAGAGGGTCGATGGGCCAAGGTGACAACTGCCGCCGCAGTGACAGCTCGCCGGTGTGCGGGTGCAGCGCCAGTAGCCCGGGGCCGCCGTCGCTGTAGGTGAGCATGTAAGTCAGCTCTGCGTTGGGACCCTCGTCCTCGTCGCGGGCCCACACCTGGGTGACCAGGAAACCTGGAGGTGCCCCGCGGGGCAGCGGCACGCGAGCCGAACCATTGGAAAGCAGTGGGGAAGTCACCTCGGGAGCGTGGTCGTTCTGGTCCTCCACCACCAGCCGCACCACGGTTCGGCCCCACCGGGCTGGAGAGCCACAGTCGTGCGCCTCCAGACCCACCTCCAGCCCAGTCAGCGCCTCGCGGTCAAAGCGCCTCCGCGCCCTCAGTACCCCAGTGTCTGAGTCCACCGAGACGTAGGTGGAGACCAGGCCCCCGCCCCGACCTACTTCGGCCTCTAACAGTCGATAGGTCACCTTGCCGTTAGGGCCTAAGTCTGGGTCCCGGGCAACCACTGTGGTAAGGTAGGCCCCCGGAGGGTTGTTCTCGGTCACCGACACTTCGTAGACGGGAAGCGCGAAGAGCGGAGCGTTGTCGTTCTCGTCTCCCACGCGCACCGTGTAGGGCTTCACAGTGCGCAACGGAGGGGAGCCGCGGTCCTCGGCCACCAGGGTCAGGTTGTACTCGGCGATGCGCTCTCGGTCCAGGGGCGCCGCAGTCACCACTAGGTAGCTGCCCGCGTAGGCCGGCTGCAGTCGGAAGTGCTCGTGTCCATAGAGGGCGCAACGCACCTGTCCATTGGAGCCCGAATCCCTGTCCGAGGTGCTGACCAGAGCCACGAGACTATCTTGAGCTGCCCCCTCCGGGATCAGCGAGGCCACTCCAGGCTCTAGGCCTCCCGGCCCTGCGGAGGAGGCCGAGAGAGGGGCAGCGAAGGAGCTGAAGGAATCGGAGGCGGCGGCCATGGCCACTGCCAGTGGGGTGATGGTTATGTCCGGCGCGTTGTCGTTCACGTCCCGGATGCGCACGATGACCTTGCAAGTGGACGCCCGAGGCCCTGGGCCTTGGTCCTGAGCCCTCACGTCCAGCTCGTAGATGTCCTTCTGTTCATAGTCCACGGGACCAGCCAGAGTCAGGCGGCCTGAGCGCGGGTCCAAGCGGAAAGGGAGCTGCGCCTGAGACGAGGTTCGGCCACAGAAGGAGAACACTACATCACCGTTGGGGCCTTCGTCTGGGTCTGTCGTATTGAGGTCGAGTAGCAGGGAGCCCTCGGGAGCGTCCTCCGCCAGCTCCACCTCGGTGACAGAGCCGTGTGGGAAGGCTGGGCTGTGGTCATTGGCATCGAGCACCCGAACGTTAAGGGTGGCTGTGGCGGAGCGCGGGGGATTTCCACCGTCCTGGGCCACCACCTCTAGGCTGTAGGTAGCCTGGCTCTCTCGGTCCAGCTCCTGCAGAAGCACCAGGTCAGCGTATTTGGCGCCATCAGTTCGAGTGTGCAGCTCCACTAGAAAGGAGTTGTGTGGCTCGACTAAACGCAGGCTCTGGAGGGCATTGCAACCCACGTCCTCGTCCACGGCCACTTCCAAGGAGATGTGGGTGCCCACAGCTACGCTCTCGGACACCTGCACAAGGATCTCGGAGGCCGGGAAGCGTGGCGAGTGGTCATTGATGTCTCTCACCTCCACTTCCACATGTATTAACTGAGAGAAGCTGACCACGTCGAAAGCCAGGATGCACTGCGGAGACTGCTGGCAAAGCAGCTCTCGGTCAATGCCGCTCTCCCCGACGGTCAGCTGTCCTTCAGTCGCACTCACCCGGATCAGAGAGCTGTTAAACTGCTTCATCAGGCGGAAATTTCTAGGAACCTTACCAGGTGAATCAAACATAACGTGTTCAGAGAGGACACCAATGACTGTCCCCGGGGTCTCTTCCTCATAGATGTGGTAATTTACTGTTTCTGTGCGAAATCTAGCAATCAGGAGCCATAGCAGCCACACAGAGCTTAGTCTACGCCTGCATAGAACTACAGTGGGAAACCTGAGTTTCCTGTGAGACATCTTCATTAGAGAGAGAGAGAGAGAGAGAGAGAGAGAGAGAGAGAGAGAGAGAGAGAAAGGAAGAAAGGAAGGAAAGAAGGAAGGAAGGAAGGAAGGAAGGAAGGAAGGAAGGAAGGAAGGAAGGAAGGAAGGAAGGAAGGAAGAAAGAAAGGAAGGAAGGAAGGAAGGAAGAGCAAGCTGCAGAATCTCTATAGCTGTAGACTTTAAACCCTCAGAAACATTCCTAAGAGTTAAGGCTAGAGATACTTGCCCTCTGTTAAATACATGCCATCAGTAAGCCCTCTCAGCTGTGTAACCAGTTTTCTCTGCCCCAGGCAAGTGTGCCTTTTCTGAGCCCTGCCCCAGAGGTTACATAGTTTAGAATATGCAAATGAGTATCTTTTCTGACCAATCCTCCTTTTCAGGGGCCTCCAAGGTCACATTATCCCCCTAAACAGACTCACAAAACAGAGCCTAAACAATGTCTCCTGCAGATCACTATGTGTTAGCATAAATCCTAGAAAAGTTTGTATTTTAAAAGAGCTCACTTGCTTTCTATATGTAGTTTTCATAACTTTCAGGATGAGCAAGCAGGATTTTCATCCTCTGTAATTCTTCCAGAGAACAATTATGTAATCCTCTGATGGGGACATGATTACTTTTCTAGGATGTTTTGAAATAAATATGGATACTACTTTGTTGGATGTGGTTTGGGCTCTCTATTCTGGGACTTTCTTTTTGTTTGTTTTTCTCATATTTTTTATTGACTGGTTCTAGGGAACTACCTCTTCAGTGTCTGCAAATGTCCAATCAGGAAACAACAATTTTCCAAAGTAATCATTTCTGAATAGCTTTCCTACAGCAAAGGAATCATTAATAATGAAATTTCAACCCGTTCCTCTTCTTTTATGTCAGTGATTACTTATCTGTGATAGCAGGGAATGTCAGGCAGGGGGAAAAATGTTACCCCAGTCAGCTACAAACCAATGCAGTGGGGAATGCTGATAGTAAGGAGAGGGTTTGAGGGAAAGTACTCCAGTTAGTCTTACTAGAAAATTGCCCTGCATCAATTATTTTTAAAAGCCCATGGCTGAAGAAAGCCACGGGTGGTCTGATTTGCTGAAGGCTACAGAAACATTAAACCATCTGTTCATATCACAATAAATAGTTTCATGTTAAGTGCCCTTTATGTGTGAAGTGCTCTAAATGCTAAGCAGCCCAACTTGCTAATGATGACACTGTTACTAATTCTATTGAATTGTCAACAATGCAGAATGTCCTATAACAAATTGAACAAAATCAGCACTGAAGCTGTGTTCGTATGCTGAATCTAATTTTAAAATGAGGTATGCGAATAACCTGTAATTTTATTGATTCCTTCATGGCTATGTCAGCAAATACTTGTTTTTACATGGTTAATAGATAGTTAAAGTTGACTATCAGAGCCAGGACCTAGGAAGCAAAAGCTGGAACTAACTGGCCTTTGATAAGCTCGCTGATGTCTAGGTGCTTTAGTAAATATTGCTGCAAGTGCATTTCTAGACCATGCTGTGGCAAGCAAGAGCTAAAGGGATTTTTTTTTTATTTTTATGGAAAGCTGCTTAAATAATGACAATGCTTATTTATATAGGTTTAAATATGCCATGATTCCACAAACATTTTATCATAATAATTTTATCAGAATGCTTTGCTCTCCTGGGGAATACAGAATAACAAATAAAATGTACCTTTACCCTCTTGGAGTTTACATTTTAGAAGGAGAAATATAACAGTACACAAACAACTAATATTTAATGGAACCTTAAATATACAAGAGAAATATAAATACTATGAAAATTTGAGCAAGGAGATATAAATTGGGGAATTAGGATAGGGAGGATGAATCAGTCAACAAATCAAGTCAACAAGCATTTATTAAGCATGTACTCTGTTCCAGAGATTGTGCTAAGCACTGGGAATAAAAAGGCAAAAATAAAACAAAACAAAAACAAACCAGTCCCTATTCTCCAGATATTCATATTCAAAATGGGAGAGACAGTGTGCAAACAACTATATATAAACAAGATATATACAGGATAAATTGGAGATAATCAACAGAGGAAAGATACTAGGCATCAAGGGAGATCAAGAAAGGCTTCTTGTGTAGAAGGTAATATTTTAGTTGGGACTTGGAGAATGCCAGAGAAACCAATAGTCAGAGATGAGGAGGGAGAAAATTCCAGGCATGGAGGACAGCTAGGAGTTAGAAGGTGGTATGTCTTTATGCAAGGAATAGTGAGGAGGCAGAATCAGGGAAAGCATTAATATCTCTTGGAGTTTATATTGTAGTAGGGGAGATAAAATAATATAGAATAACTAATATTAAATAGACGTACAACAATGAGGTCAGTGCAATAGCTCCGTAGACCTTCAGTTTGGAAAGCAGTCTAATACCTCTTCTCTCCTACATTTTCCTTGGGAGTCTTTCCAACACTAAGCTAGCTCTAGCAATGCATGCATCAACCTCTTCACCTATGTGTACATCCCTGGAAATGATACTGCCAAGGTAAGTGAATTTGTCCATAGCATTCAATATTTCTCCTTTTGCTGTAACTGATGGTTCCACGTATGGACAGTGTGGTACTGGCTGGTGGAGAACCTGTATTTTCTTGGTGTTAATTGTTAGGCCAAAATTAGCACAAGCAGCAGAGAATCAATCCATATTGTGCTACATCTCAGCCTCAGCCTCACTGAGTGTGCAATCATTTCAGAACAAAAAAGCATGAACCAACTTTCCCTCCACTTTAGTCTTGGCTTGTAGCCTTTTCAAATTAAATAATTTACCATCAGTGCAGGAGCTAACCCTGATTCTGTTTTCATCTTCAATGAAGGATGAAAATGTGTTTTTCATCATGTCTCTGAAGAAGGTCTCTGAAACCACACATCTTTTCCCCAAAGTATATGATATCAAACTAGTAGGTCCCTTATGGAATGTACGAAAAGTGAATTCTTATCATTCACTTTGTAAATTAGGAATCACATCTCCCTTTGCATATACAGCAGGCTGCAAAATGCCACAGGTTTGCTTAAATATATGAGTATGTCTCTAATACATATGTATGTGTA
The DNA here is from genome assembly GCF_011100635.1 of Trichosurus vulpecula. Taxonomy (NCBI): domain Eukaryota; kingdom Metazoa; phylum Chordata; class Mammalia; order Diprotodontia; family Phalangeridae; genus Trichosurus; species Trichosurus vulpecula. The sequence continues at coordinate 308,495,882 of NC_050576.1, read as the reverse complement.
CATAAATACATATGTATGTTGTATGTGTTTCCCCAGTATCTCATTTGAACTCCATTCCCATATTGCCAACTATCTATTGGACATCACCAGCTGGATGTCTTCTAAGTTCCTTATTTCTTTTGAAGGCATCAACATTTTTTTTAAATCACCCAGGTTTGCAACCTCCACTCATCCTCAATTCTTCCCTCTCCATAACTCATCAGATCAACATTTCTTACATCTACTTCTTTTTTCCCGTTCATATTAGAACTGTCTTAATTCAGGCCCTTGTAACCTTTCACCTGAATTATTGCAATAGCCCCATAACTAGTCCTTCATCTCTCTCTCTCTCTCTCTCTCCCCGTTCTCCTCTCTCCTCTCCTCTCCTCTCCTCTCCTCTTCTCTCTTCTCCTCTCTTCTCCTCTCATATCCATCCTCCATGAATTATAGAATGATGGAAAGAGAACTGACTACAAAGCCATCAAGACCTGGGTTCAAGTCTAGACCTCTGCCATATACTTGCTATATGACCCCGAATAAGTCACAACCTTTCAGTTCTCTAGGCAACTTTTTTAAAAAAGTACATGATAGCTTTGTGTTATATTTAAAAGGAATAGCAAGCTGTACATAATAGATTTGAAGTTTCATATGTAATAATCTTTTTATACTGTTATGGACATGCTTGTTTTATTTCATAAATTGAAAAGAAAAGAAAATTTTTAAAAATTTAAGAAAAAAAAACTATAAGTTGCAGAGAAGGTAAGAACCTCAGTACAAAGAATTTCTTCTTCAGCTCTACCAGTGAAATCACAGGTCCATTCCCTATCCCTAAAATACTAATCTGGACCATACTCTTCCTTGAGAATCAGTCATAGCTCCTTTTCTCTAAGGATAAAATATATACTCTTCTGTTCAGCTTTGAAAGCCCATAATCCAGCTCCGGATGACTTTACCAGGATTGCTGCCCATTTCTCTCCTTCGTATGTGTAACAGGAAGGCAATAAATACACCATCAATGATAATCGTGAGTAGGTTACACATTCCAGGCAAACTGGCCTTCTTGTAGTTCATCACAAAGGAACTTCCACCTCCCATTTATTTTTCCTTAAGCTGCCCCCCACACACAGAATGTATTCCCTCCTTGGTAGAGGCATATACTACTCATTGGCCTGGATCTGGGGATACAGAGACAAAAATAATATGGTCTCTGCCCCCAAAGGAGCTTCTCAGTTACTGGGGAGAAACAATAAATACATAGAAGAGTAATTGCAAAATAGCAACTGTAGTGAGAGTATTAGCAACCGAAAGGATTGAGAGAGGGAGAGAACTTTGGCTTATTAGACCACATCATTTTTGACTTTGTCACCCCAGGATCTAGTGAAATGAGTAATACATGCCTCTACCTGAGGCTGGGAGGGGTGTATGGGTAAATGTTTAACAACTGGCTTTCCAGGAAAAAATAAAAAGCCCAAACACTTTTAAGTTTAATCTGCATTATTCATACTTTATCATCTACACAATCAATGAAACAATAAATCAAACCCTGGTTTGAAGGTTTGGTCTATTTCTGAAGTATAAATTTTCAGGCTGAAAATTGAACAATAACCTCTCAAGCTCACTTCTATAATAGGGCCTGGATCAATGATTTCATTGGCATAGGGAACTGGCAAGGGGGGAAACTCCCTTTACCAATGCAATTGGCACCATCTCTATAGCAAGAGCTGCCTAGAGCACAGAGAGCTGAATTGACCTAGCCTCTGAATGACTGAATGAATATAGTACAAATTATTCAGACCTAGATTGCAATGAGACCCTAGAGAAGGATGGTGATAATGAAAATAGAAAAGCATATCAGATCAGGACATAAATAAAAAACCCCAAACAGGACACAACACAACACCCTGAAAAACACATTAATCTTTTAATACCTTATGTTATATTCAGATACAGTTATAGCAAAAAGCAGAGGCATATTCTTGATTTTTCACTCTCTTAGGGCATAGCTGTTTGGGGACCAGCAAAACATTCTCCTTTAGAAAACTTTTCTCCTTCCCTAGACACATTTGTCTGTAAGAATGGATACCCAAGATTGACATTAATTAGTATACTGCATTTCTTAAAAGTTAGGTTGTACATAACTTTCTCACATTCTTATGGCAACAATTTTTTTTTTACTTTACCTAAGGAAGTTTCTAAGTATAGTGCCCCCTGAGCTTGAAAAAGACCTTAGTTTCTCCCTTCCTTTATTCCCTGTTGTCCCTAAGCTTAAAGATGCAAACAATCACACAAAATTAGAAGCTTGCTCCACATAGGAACAGCAAGTGTTCACTGATATGTTTCCTCCCAAAGGACTCTTTATCCCCACCACCAACCACCCACACCCCAAAGAAGCTTAATGAAAATTACTATTTTTCTATAGAATTATTAAATAGGTTTATGATAACAGTACCCCATCCTCATAATGAAAGTAAAGAATAATCTATAGTTGTTTCTCCAAGTTGTAACAAAATCTGAATGAGAATTGAGATTTGCACTTAATTGAAAATTTGACCTACACAGTGCCAAATACATGGCTTCTATATAAGAAAACATAAGCTGGGTTTAGGAAAATACTCCCTTTTTTCTCCCAATATTTGGCATCAATTACTATGAGGAGTTTGCTATGCTGCTATTGGTATTCATTATTAGGATTATCAGCATTTCACAGCAAATAATCACCTCTTTAAAATATTGCCTTATGAATAAAGGACATCTGGAGTTTTAAGAAAGAACATTTTCTGAGGCTAACATCAGTATTGTGCCAGTCGAATGACAAAGTCAGATGATATAGAACCTGTATGATCTGTCCCCTCTAGGGACCTGTCATCAGGATGCTGTGTTTACAGCCCTGAGCTGCTGCTAGTACATTTGTGTTTCATTCTGTTGGCTCTGTTAGATAAAAATCTGTCTTTATATTAAACGCTTTGTGGCAGAAATTTGCTTTCTGATGCTTGTTTTCACATTTGCCAGCGTATTTCCAAGCTGTAAGTCCATAAAGTGTAGTTTTGATCTCTGTTGGAGTCGAATGTAAAACAAAACAAACAAAAAAAAGGAAAAGACAACTCTCAGAGAAAAAGCAGAATGTGAGTGAAGACGGCAAATGAAGCAGCAATTTGTGCCTCTTGTTCAGTTTGGTAAAAAGACATTTTGGTGTTTTCAGGAAGCCAAAGACAACTTGCCTCCCTACAGAGTTCACTTTTGTCTCTGAAACAAAGACACATGATACACTAATTTTCACCAAATTGTGGGGAAATCAAGTCCGTAAAACAGGATTTAAACTCGGAGAACATTTAAACAGAAGGCCTCCATACTTTTGTAAAGTATGTGTAAGCCCTTTGCCATACTTAAGTGTGTGTGTGTGTGTGTGTGTGTGTGTGTGTGTGTGTGTGTGTATTTCTAGGTCAACTAAAGTACCTATTGGACTTTAGAGGTATGTAGAATATAGTTAACTAGAAGGTAGTAGACTACTGAATGTTTCTAAAGTCCACCTTTCCTGTTACATGACTCCGTGTCCATGTTTTTAGAACAAATTAAACTACAGGAAATTTACTATTATAAAATGTCTAGAAACTGGTTTCCAAGTGTAAAAGTACGTATGAACTTTTACAGGACCTTGAAACTTATTTCTCCTCAGGCCAGAAACCATTTGGGTATAGTTCAGAACAGATCTCTATACCATTAAATATACTTTCATTTCTCAGCTGAACATTCTGGAGACTTATGAGCATAATGTTATCAAGTGCAATGTTCCTGTCTTCAAGGAGTAAGTCTCAGAAACTGAAGCTATTAAGAATGTTTGGAAGAAAACAAATCAACCGAATGGCTTGATTTTTTTTCCTTTTAGAATACTTACTTCAAAACATAACTAAAGTCAACCATTGACAATCTTAGCAAAAAAAAAAGAATTATGTCTAGCTACTTCATGTTAGGTTACATTCTCTCACATTCTTATGCCACTGCATACTAAATTTTGTTATTAGAACTTCACTGCACAGCCTCTTCTGAGGAGGGTTACCAGCAAATTGCTGTTATTTTTATTAAATGATTTGGAGAGGAATAATTCAGGGCCGTAGAGAGCTAAATCAGCCAAAATGCTGCCTGCAAGAGCAATATAGAAGCAAATCATTTTTATCGACTTCAAAAACATATTTTTTTACCCCAATGGAAATGATAGGGCAGTGCTATAGAAGAGAAAAACTAATCATTAGTCCCCTTAACACAAAATAAGGATTAAGCTACATGACCTTCCATTTTGGAATATATTTTCCCCTAAAGCATCAGTCTGTTAATAAAGATATTATAAAAGCTACCGTGATTTACAAACCAGTTCTGATTCACGGCTCTATTGCTGTTGTTAATAATTCTACACTGAGGAAAAGGAAGTCAATAGACTGTATATGGATACTATCCTTTTACTTAGTGACATCTAAAATCTCATAAAAATTGGGCTTGGTAGATAAATAATGGAGTTAATTTTCAGCTAACATCAACAGCATACTCATTCTCATGTTCCATGAGAGAAAAGGGAAAGGGAAAGGCAGATGGATAAAGCAAAGACTAAGGGAGAAGTAAGCTGGGCCACTCAAATGTGTTCAACACCGTCCTTTAACCCCAGTCAGATGTCAACGTTCTTGGCGGTGCTACACAATGTCTATGCCTATTGCTCAAAAGTGTTTTACTTTCGAGAACATTGAAGCCATCTGACATGAGCTCCCTCAACAAGCCTCTCGATGTCCTCAACTGTCGTTTTGTCTTCCCTGCCAGATGACCCTCCTCCTTGTCAAAACCAATTCTTCTTCCTCTAATCCAAGTCCTATCTCCTCCAAGTCACTTTTGTGACCTATCCTCTTCTTTCAAGCCTCTTCAATCTCTCTAGTTCTGCGGGCTCCAGCCTTTCAGTCAATGAACACACTCAGACCTTTACTACTCTTACCTTCATTTTCCTGTTGCCATCCCCTCAAATAATCTTTTTGTCCCTTCAGTGCCAAACTTGTAGAAAGTGTACTCTATACTGACTGCCTCTATTATTCTCATCAACTATTCACTCTATTCCCCTCATTCTTTTGAAACATTTGTCTTCAATACCAACACCATTGCCTCCTTAACAAGCAATCTGATGGCCTTTGGTCTTTGTCCTTCCTGACCTATCAGTGGTGTTTGAAATGGTGGATAACCCCTTTGACTCGCTACCGTCTCCTACTCAGTGTAAGAGTAGGATTTCATCAACAATCCCTCCAATTTAATAGTAAATATCTTTTTTCATTAAATCCAGGTTCCCTGACTTACTTCAGTGCCTCCTAAATCTATATCCTAACACTCGACCTCACCTCAGAAATGCAGTTTTGTATTTCCAACTTGTTGCTGGATATCTTCACCTTAGTATTCAACTGGTACCTCAAACTCGCCATGTTCCAAACTGGAATCATCAACTTCTCCTAACATACTGTATGTGTACCTAATTTTCCCTTTTCTGATGATGGCATCATTATAGCCTTCAAGTCACCCAGGCTTATAACTTCTGAGTCATAGTTGGCTCTTGCTTTTCCCTCACTCCATACATTCACCCAGTTTCCAAATCCTATGAACTCTTTGTCTGAGATGGCTTGCCAAATCATCTTGTCTTCTCTACCTACACTCTAACTGTCTCAATCAGACTCATGTGTTTTTCTTACCTAGACTACTGTAATAGCCTGCTAACTGGTCTTTCCACCTTCAGGTCAGTGACTCATAAACTAGTCTAACCTTTATATCACCACCTGAATAATTTTCCTAATGCACAGTTCTGATGATGCCCTTCTTTAATGCTCCTCTAATGGTTTCCCATTACCTTTTGGATAAAGCATAGAGTGATTTTGGAATTCAAAGTCCTCAAGAATCTGACTCCAATCTACCATCCCAGTCTGATTCTATACTATATTGTTCCTCCCTTCAGCTCTCATTTTCGTATCAGTCTCCCCCACAGATAATCCTTTACTGATACTTTTCCCCATGCCTAGGAAGGATTTGAACATCTTCTCCCCATCTGCTTCTTTTGATGTTCTTCCATCCCATGGAATTTTCCCTTTCTTCCAGGCCTAAGACCATGACTATTTCTCTGATAGCTGTTCCATGTCTCAAGTAAAAGTGACTTCTCCTTTCCTAGAAATCTCATAGAACATTGCCTGAACATTCACCTTGCACGCATCTCACTCTCTATTGTATCATAGTTATTTGTCTACTTGCCTTTATTCCCATTAGGTGGTGCCCTCCTTAAAGGCAGGATAAATTTTAAAATTATCTTTATATTCCCAGCATAGTTTTTTTTTCACATAGTAGACACCTCATAAATATCTACCAAATTTTTAAACATGATATTTAATTAATCAATAAGCATTTGTTAAATGCCTACCATGCTCCAGGCACTATGGTAAGCACAAAAATGAAATGAGAGGCCCTGCCGTCAGGGAGTTTGCATTCCATTATGAGAAACTGTACATATACTAGTATATGCCAAATATAAATAAAAGTAATTTTGGAGGAGTAGGAATAGCAGCTGAGGGAAGGGGACCAAAATCAGGAAAGGCTTCAATGAAAGTCGCACTTGAGCTAAGTTATACTAAGAATCCCTTATATACCAGGAAGCATTCCAGACCCCATGGAAGATGTAAAAGAAGCATACAACATAACATCTGCCCTCAAGAAACTAATTGCATGGCCCAAATATACTGTAAGGTGTTTTCTTACTCTCTTAAGCCACAGACCCTGGCCAGGAAACCTGACAAAATCTCTCCATGTTGTCCCCGGCTCCTGGTATATTAAGATCAAGACTGACTTTCCACTGGCAAGACAGCAATTCAGAAAATCAAGAAAGGAAAGTCGAACTCACAACAAAACTCTTGGGAAATAGCAGCCACCCCGCAGGGAAGAGTGAGCTCCTCCCCACAATCTACATGAAATCTGAAGCCCTGACAGTCACGAACAGGAGCTCGCTTCCGCTGCTGCTTCAAGCTGCCGCTCGACTGTCCCACTCAGCTCCCAGCAGGTCGTGCGAGGTGGGCATTGCTCACTGCAGGATTCCGCCCGGCAGTTCTGCAAAGTTCCCAGCAGGTGGCATCATTCATTGCTCTCCGGGTGGGTCGAGGTTAGCTCAGCATCACTCCCGGTGGGAAGCATCAGGTGTTTGTCTCTCCCTCGGCTCCCCTTGCTCCCAGCAGGTGACTTCAAGCATTGCTCTCAGATATGGTCACTTTCTCCAGGAATAAAACGGAGAAGTTTTATTCTCTTCTCCAGAGGGAAAAGCCTCCAGACTTTTCCCTGTTTGGGTTAGGCCACTCATTTGTCCACGCTGTGTATCTCAAAAAAGTCAGACCTTCATTCCACTTGGAACAGACTTCTAACAGCCTCTAGTCTCATCTAAACTTGTCCAGGAAGTAAAACTATACCACTCTCTGCCTTCAAGAAAACCTTAGCCATTTTTGGTTTACAGATGATGAGAGGTAAGGCACTGGATCTGCAGCCAGAGAATCTGGGTTCAAAACCTAGAAATGCTACTTAATATCTGTGTAAATAGAAATTACCACACCTCTTGAATGTAATTTCATTGTCAAAAGGAAGGAGTTGCATTCCATGGTCTCTAAAGTCTAGGATAATAACAATTCATATTTGTATAGCACTTTAAACTTTGTGCAAGGAAATGTGTTCTTCAGAACAAGTCTACTGGTTACATAGTACAAGTATTATTAATTCCACTTTACAGATGAAAACATTGAGGTCCTGAAAAGTTAAGTGATTTTTCCATGAGCATACAACTAACAAACATCAGAGGCATGATTAAAAACCTGGCTTCTAGATTCCAGGTCTCCACGCTCTTTAAAAAAATCCATTTTAAATATCTCTTTTTCATTATGACCTTAACACAAATCAAGAAACATGCCATTTCAACAAAAAAGAACAAAAATTTGTACATGAAACTGGAAACTCCTGTTATCTAGTTTTAAAGTATATGTTAAATTTACCATGGTGATAACAGAATTGCCTGACTGCTCATCTTCGTCTGTCCCCTTCTGTTTATTTTAATTGTGTCATCGACACTTCTTTTTTTCCACATTTCTATGACAGCCTACCATTCCCAGTCCCCTTCCTTCTAACAAATAAGTACAGTTTAACATAAGAAACCAACATATTCAGGGTTCTTTACATTTTCCTGTATAGCCTTTAGCCTATGGTCCTCAGATAATCAATCTAGATGTCTTTTCTCCCTCAGATATCTGAAAAGGAGATCCTCTCTCAAGAGAGACATCTCCACATATCTAGAAGTGGACAAATTCTCTTCTTATTCTTCTTCTACTCATAAACTATCATTCCATCTGCCAGAAATCCAATAGCCCTTTTAGTAATCATGAAAAGCCTGAGGGGTGGAATTAAGGATCCCATATTTGCACATACTCTCACCCCCAATTTTTCATGCTTTCTAGAAGGGCCAAAGCGCATGCTCATGAAATGGATAAGAATAGTGGTGACCAGTGCTAATCCCATTCAGTAGTCAGGGTCACATAATTCAAGAGCTAAGTTCCCATGATCTTTTCCTAGACTCTTCAATATCTCTTAAGAGTATGATTTACTCAAACTCTGGCTTAAGTCCCACCCTATTTGTTGTCTCTTCCTTGCCTTCTCAACATGTTATCAATAAATAGCTTCTCTTTATGTATTAGGAGCATTATCTTAGTGAGCAATTCATTTGGCTTATGTAAGAGGGTAATAAAAACAGAAATATTGCTCACATTAATATACTGTATATTCTGTTTGATAGCTTGACCCAGCCCCTCCCAAAGGCAGAAACTCATTTAGTTAGTCAGGATTTCATCTTTCATCTTTCAGATACCACGTGAGGATCAATGATTGAGCTACTGTGCAGCTAACTGACGGGTGATTGTCGACATCAAGATTTGAGAGTACTGTTGAAGCTTTCATTGATTCTGCTGATCAGAGCTACATGGACAAACAGGACAGCAGGAAGCTACTTCTAGGTTCCCAGAAAACCTACTCATTCCCAGATCTGAAACCTCCTTGTACTTCAGTCTGTTCCTGCCACTCCAATACTGACAGAGAGCCCAGCTAAAGTGATTCTGGAGGCAGATGTCCATATGGCATTCATTGCTGGATGGTCAAAATCCAACACTGACAATAGCAAGGGGATAAGTACAAATCTGGTTGCCATTTTATCATTCCAGGGCCTGTGTTACACCTTCAAAGTCTTTGCCAGTACTGCGTTTGATGTCATCTTCCTTCATCCTTCATCCATAGTCCACTGTCTCAATTAGCCCATAAGGCCAAAAAGATGATTCAAGTTATGTCAAAATGCCAGTTCCCTGGGAAAAGGCCCAAAATACTCTCCACCCCACCCCTTATGCTCAGAAAAGCACCAAGCTCTTTCTCCTACATGAGAAGACTTTAACATATTGTACCTGAGAGAAGATTTATCTTCCTTAGTGAGCTACACAGGCAGTTATCATAGGCAGCAGCATTTTGGAGGTCACTTGGAATCAGATATCAGATCCTTTAGGTCACAGACTGACTGACTGTTGTTCATTTCTGTCTTTGCATCCTTAGTATGCCTATAGTAGGTGCTCAGTAAATACTTGTTGAAATGAATTGCATTCTCCACTAAAAAGTAAAATCCCCAAAGGCATAGGCCAGCTAACACTATGATACAATTGTCATTATCACATACAATTAAAAAATACCATAAAATTATGTCTATCAAAATATAAGAATTACTTAGGAAAAAATATGGCATAGCACAATTATCCTATAAGTTTTTTTAAAATTTAATTTATTTTTTATTTATCCTATAATCTTACTACCATGCTTGACACCAGTTTTATAAACTGTACTTTTATACCATCTCATGATGCTAAGTAACTCTATACAAAGTGGATATTTAATAAATGTTGTTGACTAAAGCCAGTTAACCCTCCTCAATTGATTCGTAATTAGATCAATCTATGTTTTTGCTGTGTGCTTCACTCAAAGGGGCAAACACAGAATGATACTAATATCCCACATTTTATCTCAACAATCCTGTAAAAGGTAGTCAGTGCTGACATTGTCTGATTGTTCCCATTTTATAAGAGAAGAAATAGAATTCTAAGAAGAGAAGTGGCTTGCTTAGGTTCACACAGCTATGTCATTAAAGCTAGAATTCAAACCCAGGTCTCTTATATTCTTCAAGTCCAGAACACTTTCCACTACAACAATCTGCTTCTCAATACATTTAATAAAAGCTTGCTTCATGAGCAGTCACCTATAGCGCCCTATTTTAATTCAGTGTGAGATTTTCAATATTGGTTTTTAGATTCATTTACTCCTCTAAAAACGATCTCCCAACATAATTCATTGGATCTACAGAATAGAGCTGATCAGAAATACCAAACATAACCCATAAGGGTTAAATAACAGTACTGATTGCCTCTCTCTCTCTCTCTCTCTCTCTCTCTCTCTCTCTCTGGCATGCTTAAACCAGGAAAATGCCAGCTTCAATTCTAGAAACCGATGCAAAAGATTACTGAGATGTAGTCTATTCAGTTACCACGGCAACCGCTAGATGTCATCTTTAGAATATCCCGTGGCTTCAGATCCTAGTCTAGTATGAGCTGTAAAGGCTATACATACACCCATTGACTAAATAATTGGCTCACATGCAGTTTTAAAGGGTAATCATAACTATTCATGCAGAAACAAAACAAGATATGCAATGGTAGCAGAAATTATAAAGTACGCAGTGTAAAAGTGATGAGACAGCCTCAATATTTAGTTTTGTTCTTTTTTTTTGTTCTCATTTATCAGTTGCTATAGCATTTCTCTTTAAAATGAGTGAATCACAGTTTTACTTGCTTTCCTTTTTGTGACTATTCTAATGTTCTGTTTAATTTGATTGTTCACTGAGATAATCAAGACATCTAGTCAGGAATAAAAGATACTTGGCTCTCTTAGAAAAGCAAGTGACTGCTAAGGTTTCAGAGAAGAGTCCAGTGTCAATTCAAAAATTGCTTTTGTATCTGATGACATGAAAAAATGTATTATTGCATGGTACAGAAACTGTTAACATCAATTGCCACTTATCTTTTTTGTAAGAAATGTATAAGTTATGTCCATTGGGGTTTACAATGAAAGCTGGATAAATTATTTTTAAGTACTTTATATGTTGCATAGTTGGGAATGTGTAAAGGTTGGCAAAAGAAGAGGTGTCCATAATAGCTGATCGCTACAGCATCCTGGGAGTGGCCACCTGAAGATCAAAGAGTACACCAATGCACCAGTCACCCCAGAAGAGGGAAATACAGCTGAATTGTGGGTGTGGTACATTAGAGGTCCCTACTGTAAAGATTCTTTCCTTGGGCAGGGTGTATGACACTTGGAAATGGCCACTGTGGGGCATTTGGAGCCTTCAGGTTGCTATAATTTTCTTCTATATGGGCTTGCAAAATAGTGTGGCAATTGCTGAATGAGTAAAACTAATGGCATCCCTACTATTTAGTTGGTCTCCTGTGAAAAGTAGCCTAATTAGAGTAAAGCTCTCAGAAAGGAGCATTCTATTTCCAAGATATGATAGAAATCCCCCTAAGACTTGCTAGGATGAGTGATCTCCACTTTTGGAGATTAATTTGGGCACAAATGATACTGCTAGAATTAACCTAATGAGCATTGATAAAGATTTTTAAGTCTTTCTGGGCATGGTAGTACACACCTGTAATCTTTGCTTCTGGAGAGTCTAAGACTAGTAGATTACTTAAGTTTAAGAGTTCTCAGCTGCAGTAGAACTAAAGCCTATCAGATATCTACACTAAATCCAGCCCCAATATGATGTGCCCCAGTGATTAGAGTGCCACCACACTGCCAACAGAGGGACAAATCACACCAGGTAGGAAAGAGAGAAGGCCAAAGTCTCCGTGCTAATCAACAATGGAATCGTTCTGATAAGTGGCTATTATACTTCCAGTCTAAGAGGGAAGAGATAAGGAGAAGCAGTCTCAAAAAAATTTTTATGAAGTCTTGAGCAATAAAGTAAAGGCCTTAAGGAAACGAGTAATGTTTTCATCAGTAATGCCAATCAAAGGCAAAGACTTCAAAAGATAAAGGAAATTTTGGGAAGTTAACAGCTGTTTAAGAAGATGGCCTCTGAGAATAGGATTTGCTTTTCTGGAGCAGTACTTAAAATACAAGAATGATGGGCTCTTGGCCAGCGATGAAGTGTACCAAACAACCAGTAGAAATGCATTTGCCTGGAGTCTTGTGAATCTAATCAAAAAGGCTTTAAACTGAATAGGAAAAAGAGAGAATACTGCCTACTTATATCTACCAAGTCAGATATCACGTAGAGTAACTACAGTTTAGAAAGAATAGTGGGAGAAATGCCAAAAAAAATCATTGCAAGCAAAATCTGAGAAAGGAGACAACAATAAAACTCAGAAATCTGCACTTAAACGGATTCTGAGTAACAAGCAAAGTGAATAAGATTCAGCCTCCACAAGGCAAATTTGAACTTATCACTGAGATTTAACAGAACTGGATAGCCCAAATGATTTACCTTACTCAAAAGGGGGAGGGAGGAAGTGGCATTGGGTGAGAATATATATATTCTGTATATGTATGTATGTATATATAAAGGATATTTTATTATAAATAATGTTAAATACCACTACAAACAACTCTTTGTTGTTATTCAGTCATTTCAGTTGTGTCCAACTCTTCATGATTCTGTTTGGGATTTCTTGGAAAAAATACCATAGTGATTTACAATTTCCTTCTTTAGCTCATTTTAAAGATGAGAAAACTGAGGTAGAGTTAAGTTACTTGCCCAAGGTCACACAGTCAGTAAATGTCTGAGGCCCTATTTATAAGGCCCTCAAACCTTCCTGACTCCAGGCCTGGCACTCTATTAGCTGTGCTAACTAGCTGCCTACAAACGACTCAGTTAGTTGTAATTATTGGACTAATTAATGAGTAATCACACTCAAATAAATCAAAATATAAAGGGTCACAAAACATTTTTTTCATTCTTTGCTTTTAAGCCCCCACTAGGATCCTTTGTCCATTTTTTTCTCATTTACTTTTCCCTATATTATCTTGGTCTATATTTCATTCTTCTGGTTCTCCTTTTTTCCACTTTGCATTGCTAAGACATTTTTTAACAGTTAGCTATATTTCATGCCCATCAAAATGGCAAAAATGCATACATATACACATACATAAAAGCAATAAAACTGAGTAATGGTAGAGTTGTGGGCGGGGGGAGATATACTCATTCATTGCTTGTGGAATTGAAAACTTATAAAATCTTTTTCAAGAGCAATCTAACAGTACATAGCAGGAGTTACAAAAATAATCATTCCCTTTGACCAAATAATTCCACTGACATGGAGGAAGGAAGGAAATAAGTACCTACTGTGTGCTCAGCACTCTTCGTAAATATTATTTCATTAGAACCCTTTGGAGTAGGTGCCATTAGTATCTCCTGAGCCTCTCAAGAGCCCCGTGAAGTAGGCATTATTTTTATCTCCATTTTACAACTGGGGAAACTGAGGCAAACAGAGATTAAGTGATTTACCCAGAATCATACAGCTAGTAAGTATATAAGATCATATTCGAACTCAGGTGTTCCTGACTCCAGGTATAGCATTCTATCCATTGTGCCACCAGCTGCCCCTATGATATGGTTATACTTTGATGGTACTATCAACAACAAAAAAGAATAGCATTGTATATTAAGAACATATATTCATGTGAGCAAATACAGGAAGAAGGATTGGGGGAAGCTTGGCAGAGAACATCTAAGAGAACATAAATGAAGTAAAAATGGAAATAATGCTGCTAAAGTATGCTGTAGACTACCAGGATAAGGAAAGAGGAAATAGACAAAGATTTGGGGAACAGATTACAAGTCTTTTTGCAGTAGCTTAGTGTCTTAGAGTTTTGGTCTGTTAATTATCCACTGTATTCTGAACTGGGTTCATGCCCGAAGGTGGAGAGGATCAGGAGTTGCCAGATATTCATGGGAAGTCAATAGGAAGAATTCCAACAGATTTAGCCCTGAGGAATTGTCCTGAATAAAGCTGGAACTAGATTTCCTGTGCTCAATTGTACCTAGGGCAATAGAGAAAATATGTGCTAGAAGTCAGTAAGAGAAATTCTTCCCCTTTTTGAGGATTTTCCTTTCCCTTTCTAATCCCACAGAACCCCTCCCTCAACTCCACAAGGATCCCCAACAGAGTCTCGGCAATCATATATTTAAATCCTTTTAGCATGCTGTGGCATAAGGGGTCCTGACCAGGAAAGCTGAAGTCATTTATACTTGCTAGTCTCTGTCTCCTATCTCCTCACCTATCTCTGGCTCCCTCTAAAGCATATTCATTTTTTCCCTTTCTAGTATAAAGAACATTCTCCTTGAAAAAAGGAGACGAAGTAAAAGAACAGTTTAGTTCACTTTCTCTCTGTCATCCTTTAACATTAAGCTATCCACCAGAAGCAGTGAACCTCTACCTTCTATGCTAATCTCCTTACGGCCCAAATATAGCCTAAAGAGATTTTTTATTTGTCCTTGGAATTTTTCACATATCTTACTTCATTCTGAGCTTTAATCTTCCTAACAATATGCTTACAGGTCCATACCACTCTTTGGAATTTTGATATTGTTACATGTGCCTCCTCCCATCTTTCTGAATCAGAAATCATTGAAGAATTCCTTATAATTCTATATGGAGCTACTTTAGTAATTTCCCAGTTCCTTCCCCATTGGAACTACTCATAATTATATCATCATAATGTCATTTATAAGAACCTCTTAGCATTCTCAATATTTCCCTCTAGATTCTCTGAAGATAAGATCACACTTAACTCTTCCCTAAACTTTAGAAATCTATTCTATTATGTATGGTAGTGTCTAACTATGCTCAGTAGATTTGTCATGTTGGTTATCATATACAAACAATAGGATGATATGGTTACTTTCCATCAGCGCTCCTATTGCTTCTAGTCCACCTCCTTGTTGGTCAGAATTAGATAGAGAATTACAGCTTACTCTGATCACTTCCTCTACAGTTTGGAAGATGAAATTACAATCATAGTAAGTCAATAATTTAATAGACATTGTATTATGAATTATGAAAAGAGATTTAAAATCTTCCCCACCATGACTTTAGCTTGTCTCTATGGTATTTCTGTGACTTTGATCAGTAATTTATTGTCCCATTTCTTCCATCAACATGAGTGGTCCATCTATTCCAAAAAAATAAATCAGTGTTCTGTTTCTCTTGCCTTTTACCCTTACCCATAACTCTCTACCACTGCCACCACTGCCACCACCTCAAGTTCAAGGATTTACAAATGGATGTATACTTTCTTGCCACAGTACTTATCTGCTTCTTATTCCCTCTATTTCTTTTGAATACATAGAGTCAAAGTCAATAAATATTTATTAAGTACCTACTATGTGTCAGGTACAATGCTAAACACTGGGGATACAAAGAAAATGTACAGGCAGTCTCTCCCCTCAAACAACTTACATTCTAATGGGAGAAAGAAATTCAAATGGGGCAGAGGACCACCTAGCACAGCAGCATGATAAAGTACTTGCAGTCAGAGCAGGAGATGATGACTGAATGCTATGGGTTCCCTCCTTAAATGATGGTGGATCTGGGGCTCAGTGAGTAGAGCACCAGCCCTGGAGTCAGGAGGACCTGAGTTCAAATCTGACCTCAGACACTTGACACACTTACTAGCTGTGCGACCTTGGGCAAGTCACTTAAACCCAATTACCCTGCCTTCCCCCCTCCAAAAAATGATGGTGGCTTTAGGAGGATCTCTTTGATGTTAGGGGAAGGACAAAGGGTAATGAGATGTGTGTTTCAGAGTTTATTTAATCTTACAAGATGATTATCATTTCCAGTTAGAAATGATAAGATGAAGGCCTTGGGTGCCTTCCTTAAACAGAGGAACTCACCATCATCCTCTCCAATCAGGAAGAGGGTGGGGCCCTAGGGGCAGAGGATACTGAGGAGGTGTGAGTTCAGAGATATACCTTTCCATTTGTATATTTCAGAGATGAGTACAGCCCACTATGTTTTCTCTCTTGGTGATTTCTATGACATTATCTGTACATTCTTACCTTAGTATCACAAGTTTTTTTTTCCTATACTCTGTGTATTAGTATATATATACATCTGAGACCATAGGCACTGTTCCTTACTCTCCTCCAAATTATTTCTTTTGGCATGTTGCTAGGAACCTCCTCTATTGTTATTCTTCTTTCCTATATCATACTTTATGCCTCTATAAAAATCCATTTTAAAGTTTTATACCTTTTCCCATTTCATTTTCAGTTTAAATTCCCCTTGTTCAGATCACTGAGCCTCCAGAGCCTATATCTTAGATGCCTATATCCAGATGCCTATATCTTCGGCACTAATCCATATTACAAAATTAAATTATTTGATACCATTACCTAGTCACTGCCAATGTCTTTCTTCTTCTTCTGAATTCCTAATCATTAGTTGGAAGATATAATGAAAATGCCACCTTTCCTTTAAAGTCCTTTAGTTTCTAGTCCAGGATTTCATAACTTGATAGAAACTACAGATTCTTTCTAGATTGGTTTGTTTTATTGATATGGAGGAAGATGTTTAAGGTGAGAGGGCATTATCATTTATCTCTACATGCATCACCAGAAATTAGAGATAGTCATCGAGTTCCATGACATTTATCAATCTGATAGCCACTTTCATTATATAGCTCATCTCCCAAATGGCCAGATTAGATCTCCCAAGGCTACTTCCTAACAAATCAGGAGGAAGTCATCAACCAACACCTTCATTTTACATAGTTATCTCAGAATTTCTGACTGGTAAGAGACTTTAGTATCCATTCAGTCTAACTCATTCCAGTCTAACCCACTATAGCACACCCAAAAAGTAGTCATTCAGCCTTTGCTAGAAGAGCTACAATGAGGAGATGCCTATTACTTCCCCAGGCTGCTCATTCCACTTTAGGATTACTCTAATAATTTGGACATTTTATTTTTCTTGACATCAACTCTAAATTTGACACTCTGTAATTTGTACCTATTACTTCAAAGGTCCATCAAGTGGGGGCAAATAGTACTGGTCTAATACCTTTTCCCATGACAGACTTTCAAGTATTTGAAGAGTATGGGCCCTTTGAATCTTCCCTTCTCCAACTAAACCTCCCCAGGTCATTCATTTGTTCCTCTATGTCACAGACTCAAAGCCTTTTACCAATCTGGTTGCCTTCCTCTAACAGTTCTCAAGTTTATCAATATATTTCTTAAAATGTGCTGCCCAGAACTGAACCTAGAAGTGAGGACATGATATGACCAAGGCTGAATGTAATAGTACTAGAACCTCCTTATTTCTGTAAGCTATGGTTCTCTTAATGGAGTCACAAGATTGTGCTGTCTTCCTTAGCTGCTATCTACTTGTATTGAGATTCCAATCCACTAAATCTCCTAAATATGTTTTCGGATAAACTATTGTCTAACTATATCCCCCCTACATTATACCTATGAAGTAATTTCTTAACATAAGTTTAAAACAACATTTACTCCTAATAAATTTCACATGATTAGATTTGGTCCTTTATCTAGCTTTTTTAGATCCCAACTTTCTGATCAAGGATGTTACCTATCCCTCTCAGCTTTGTATCATCTGAAAATTTGATAAGCATACCATCTGTGGCTTTATACAAGTCATTAATAAAAATTTCAAACTGTATAAGGCTAAGCACAGATATCTGGGGAATTCCACTGGACACTTTCTTCTGAATCAAGATGGAATCATTAATGACTTCTTTGAATTTGGTCATTTGGCCATTTAATCAGATTCAAACCCATCTAATTGTATGAGCTGGCTCCTCTCTATTTCCAAGTCAAGTCAACAAACAAATATTAAGTGCCTACTATGTGTCAGGCACTGTGCTAAGCATTGGGAATTCAAAGAAAAAGGAAAAGAAAACAGCCCCTGTTCTCAAGGACCTTAGTCTGGTAATATTGCAAGTATAAGATTATTGATTATATTCTTTGTTTGAACATAAGCAAACTACACCTATGGTATTCCCCAATCTACCAGTTCAGTATCTCAGTCAAAATGAAATAAATTTAGGCTAGTATCATCTTTTATGGTCATGCTGGCTGCTTACAATCCTTTTATATCCTGGATGTTCACTAACCATCTTTTTAATAATACATTCTAGAATTTTATTGTGAATAAAGCTCATGATGATAGTCTGCAAATTCCATTCTCTTCCCTTTTTTGAAAATTGGGACATTTGCCCCTCCTGAGTTCTGCAGTACCTCTTCTATTCTCTACACACCTTCATATATCACTAACAGTGGCTTAGTAATCACGTTTATAAGCTCTATAGCAGAGGAAGTAGTTCAACTAGGCCAGGTTTCTTGTATTCATTTAAAGGTTCTCTTACCTATCTCTTTATCTTGAATATCAACTGCCTATTAGCCATTTTGTTTAATCTTTTCTACATCAAAAAATCCTTTTTGGCAACAAAAGTATATAGGGATAAGGACTAGATGGATTTCACTGGTATAGACATAAAATTCCCAAGAAAGCCAACTTCCTCCAAACAGGAAGACAGCTTCTCTAGTTTTAGAGAGTTGCCTAGAGCATTGAGGGGTTAAATGTATAACCTGGATTTCCAGAAAAGATTAGAGTATTTTGCAGAAGATTCTTCTAATTGGTGGAGAGAATGATGACTCCAAGATAAGTGCCCACCTGAGGAATGGTAGTGAGATCTTTGAAGAAGAGAGATGTTCTTCATTCTTGCTTGAAAGAGGACATGTATGGTTCCAGTCTTTCCTAGGGGCTGACTTGAGATATGTGGAGAGAAACAGATGGACCAACTTTGGAAGGCAGACATGTTGGCAAATCTGGTGCCTCAACATATCCCTGATTTCCAGCCTCTCTCCTTAGAGACTCTGGGGAAATTCCCATTGAGTGAGATTGGGCCACTCTCTTGTTTGAGCTGAGATATTTTGTTCCCCCTGGTACAGCTCATTCGATCTCTATATTTTCTTCTATATTCTTATCTGTATAGCTTCTCTGGTGTCTGCTTTTTGTGATGGTCTCTTGTGTAACCTACATTTGGTAGGAAGTAGACAAGTCTATAGGCATAAGCTTGGGACATACTTCCTCTTTAACAGAAAAGATCCAGGAAAAGTCAGTTTTTTAACCCTAAAATTCATGCCTTTAGGCCACCAAAATTTACAGGGACAAATCGATATAACTCTCAATATCCCTCTTTCAAATGAAAACAGAGTAAGCAGCCTCATGGTCCCTTCTCCTACTCTCCTCAAAGCAGGAATCATAGGCTACCTTAGAGAAGGATAAGTAAGAGTCCAGAGACATTCATATATGCCTCCTTTCAAGCAGCATTAGACAATCCTTTTGGGCATACTCATAACCTGTATGGACAAAACACATACCTCAGAAGTGACTTGCCAGTATGTATAAAAGGTGGTACTTGAGCTCAGTCTTCCTGACTTGGATTTGGTCCTCTACCTACTGTGCCATGTTATAGGAGAAGTGTACTAAAAATTGAGTAACTTTCTCTTCACTCTGTTGTCAGTGATCATTGTACCATCCACCTTTAGCACCATAACTATTCTTTCTTTAAGCATTCTCTTTCTTTTCAATTTGTTGTTGGTCAGTCATTTTCAGCCATGTCCAACTCTTCATGACTCAATTTGGGGTTTTCTGTGGCAAAGATATGGGACCGATTTGCCTTTTCTTTCTCCAGCTCATTTTACCAATGAGGAACTAAGACAATGAGGAACTAAGTTAAATGACTTACTCAAGGTCCCACAGTTAGCAGTGTCTGAGGCCAGATTTGAACTAAGGAAGATGAGTCTTCCTGACTCCAAGCCTAGCATTCTATCCACTGCACCACCTAGCTGCCTCATTTTTTTTCCCCAAATAAAACAATACCAAAGCAAAGTCAAAAAATCATTAATGTTACCTTTCATTTTCCTAACAAGCCTCACCTTATCCTGAGCTTTATCACTAATCACTGTATCATGCCATGCCAACTTCTTGTCCACACCTCCTCCACAGCTATTTCTATCATTTCCACCTTAGAAATCAGGTCCTTCCTACTGGCAAGAGTCATATCCAAAACAAAATTTTTTCTTTGTTTGTTCTTTTACCCTTGAAGGATGAAATCATTAAAGAATACAACAAATTTATTCATTTCTGGTAGAAATGAGCAAAATGGGGCAAAGAGAAGTTACTTATGTAAGGTCATGCAGAAATATTAGCAGTTAAGTCAAAATTAGAATTTTAGCCAGGAATCCAGTGCTTTTTCAGCCCTGTTGGTTGAATCAATCTTTGCTGAACTGAATTAATATTAGAATAATGGTTATAAATTTTAGCTCTCTTAATTGATACAAATTTTTTTTAAATTCACTTCCTTTTGCTATGCAACTATACCCTTTTATTAGTATTTTCTCCTGGATATAAACACAAAAATCTGTCAACTGGTTAAAAACTTTTGGTCAGAGACCTACTCATCTCTGTACTTTCAATTTTTCTTTTTCTATTTTTTTTTAAATCAAGATAGATGTGGGATCAGTTTCTGAATTTCCTTTTGCCAATTTCTCAGGCAATAAACTCACTGAGCCCTGACCCTTAAACTCTTCCAGGAGAGAATTTTAACACCTCTATTATTGCTTTTAGATAGCAGTCATCTCCAAAAATTTTGTTTACTTCTTGTTTGATTAGCTTATCGATACGTGGCACAGAGCAGTTCCCATGTAACCACTTTAGGGATTAGAATGTTTTTCCCAAAAGGAATAATTTAAAGTAGGTTTGAACTCACTTCTGGGGGGGAAAAAAGACTGGAGAATTTTCTCTTTAATAGGCCAAAGGCCAGGGCACAAATAGCACTGTCATCTTTGCATCTTATAAAATGCAAATGCTGCTTTCAGGACAAATAAGAGAAAACTGGGACAGGAAAAGAATAGGAAATGGAGGCCATCTGGGGCTTGAATATGCAGCTAGGCCTATCCAGTCCTTCAGACCCCTGAGATTTCATTTGGGTCTGTTCCACTTTAGATTATTCAAGACATGTGGGTCCTGAAAAATGTCTGCTACAGCATAATGCTTTATGACTGGACAAGTAGACTATAAAAGTCAAAATTCAGTTCTGCAATGCAAATAGGGCATTAATAATATGCCAAAACAGAAATGGGGTACACAGATAGAGGTACAATGAAAGCACTAATAGACAAATTCAAACCCTCATCAAACTCTTCTCTAGTGCTCCTGACAGCAGGAAGCCAATTACTTGGGGGGAAAAAATGAGGTTTGTTTCATGAGCACAATATTACAAATGCAGTTCCTTGATCCTGACATCAAGGCAGAACTTTGCATTTCCAATAGAAGCTGGCACTGTTTCCCGGTTGATGGCTTGGTAGAATTTACCTCCGAGGTTAAAGCCAAGAGAGGACTTAAGATATGAAAAAAAATCAGCTTATTGACTCCCTAAGCTCAACTCATGTGATTACCATATGGTGTATGATACTTGGTACATTTTAATTCAGAAAGAGAAGGTAATTTGTAATTGAAGAAGAATATGGTATCCAGAGAACAGTGGCGAATACCACAGCAGGAGTCTCAGGCAACCTCAAAAGTGTTTTTTGATTGCTGACATGACAAGTCTTTAATCTATTATGGTGGCATTTGAGGGCTGATTTCCATCAGAGGAATAAGAGGAGAAAGATCAGACACACCCGCCATTTCAGTACTTATTGCTTTAATTTAATTATTATTATTCCCTAAGAAGAAAAAAATATATTTTGAAAGCTCACACTAAAAAAATAAAGATGTTTTCATTAAAAGATCATCATTGCCCTTAGTCTGAACGCAAGCAAATCTAATTCACTTGATTTTGTTTGTATATACTTTTCCTTCATTTTCTGGTAAACAGATAGTGAGATTGTTAATTACATCACACAGTATGCTTAGTTAAATACTGGTGTGAAGGGCTTCTCTGTGCTCTTAAACATCTGCCAAGTTTCCTGTGAGGAAAGGATACATTCTGATATGAATGAATGATTGGGAGTTCTCAGAAACATTTGGGGAGCCTCTGGCATGATAGAGAAGAAATACGTGTTGTGTCAAAATGAAGGAAAAACTCAATTTTTTTCTCTATTATATCTGACCATCTTAGAAATTAAATATAAGCTGGTCATTTTAGCCAAAACTCTAATTAATCAATCTACAAAGCAGACATTCACCAAGCAATGCCTTAGAATCCCAATGTATCTCAGACAGAAATCTGCCACCCAATAAGGGAACAGATGAAAGAGAAGCAGAGTATATTTAATTTTTCCAAGCCTGTTTCTCGACTCACACCCTGATAGATTTTGTACCGCGTTGCCTGCTCATTTTCTAAGTTTTCAGGTATTTTTCCCCCAAATAACTTTTAACTTTCTACCCTGGTAGCTATCAGGATTTGATTATGGGTATTTTTCTGTAATCACATCAGCACAGCTAAATGGATAGCAACTCTACCTCAGCATCAGAAGAACTGGATTTAAGTCTCATCTCTGACGCATACTGGCTGTGTGATCACTTAACCTCTCATTAGCCTAGGCAACTCTCTAAAACAAAGACTTATTTGCTGTTCCTTCAATATTGTATTATTGTATCTCCCATCTCTGTGATTTTACCCTGGCTGTCCCTTATGTCTGGGATGCAGCCCTTCTCTACCTCCACCCTCCAGGATACAGCTCAAGCTTCTACATGATGTCTTTTATAATCTACTTTATTGCTAGTGCCATCCCTCCCCAACCTACCTTTCATTTTTTCTATATGTACATATTTATTCTATATGTGTACAAGTTTTCAACCTTAGTCAAATATAAGCTCCGTAAGACCAGAAACTATTTCACTGTTTTCTTTGTGTCCCAGAGCCTACCATAGGGCCTGGCACATAGCAGTTGCTTAATAAATGCTCATTGACCAATTGATTGATTTGCTATAAATCATAGATCTGCATTGATAAATAAGATTTCTTGACCAAACTGTATATACCAATAATATTACAGGTTTGGTTCCCCAGCCCTCCATGCACAAAATCTTTTTCTCTGTCATACCAAGATCTAAATATTTGGAAACATATACCTTTCTGATCTCCCCCCACCCAGCCCCAATTTTTATCAAGATGTACAGAGTCTTATAGGAAGAGCCATCAGAACAATCTATTAAGGGAAATATTAGAAAAACGGGAGTGAAGAATCCTGTCTACAGTATGTATAGAGAGATCAGCACTAAATAGATGACTCCCACAGCAGCTAGGCTAAAATGTAAGTACCCAAGAGACAATTCCTACCCAAACTATGTCCTCAGCCCATCATCTCCAAAGTTCATCTCGTGTTAATGTATAAACACTATTTTTACTCTATGGATTGAGCTGTTGATCACTTGGTCTTATTGCTGCTTTGGTGCAATATGCAATCAATAAAAACAAACCCAGCATCTGCTAAAGTGGCTGTCTGTGAATCCTAAGATAGCAGGTGCTGTATGGATTGAGTTAGTCATCTCCTTGGAGAAGGCTTCAGACAGATGGCCATGAAGGGGAACAGATACAAGCGACTTAGATACCACTAGATAAATTTCAAACTATTATGTCAATTGAATAAATGATATTATTAATGTATACAAGCAAAGAGATATGGGGTACAAATAGAAGGAGAGCCATCGAAGTTACTTGTTTGGATGGAAAGGGTCCAAGGGGAATGGTCTACTTGCCTTCCAATTAATCCCTATAAAATTTACTTTATGTTTAAACAAAGCTAGCAAACCACTGGGATGCTTTTCATCTGTGTTTTCCCCGGAATTTATGAACCCTCAGGAATTGTGTACTCATATCTAGGGCAGAATACAGCATGAATTACTCTGAATTATTTATGGCAAGATACTAAAACATCCTTTTTTAATCTCAAATTTGAGTTTAATAGAATTGGTTCCCCGCCCCATTCCCCCGCTGGTGAGATGCTAAGAGCATGCGGCTATGTTGGCTCAGAGTCACACTGCGCTACATAAGCCAGCATGGGTGGACTTTGCCCTGATCTTCCTTTGCTTCCAGATGCTGTTTAATATGGTGTGTTTGCAGATAAGAATGAGGATCTAAGGATTGGTTCCTAAGGTTTTTGTGTTTGCCACCCAGGGCTCCCAAAAAAGGGCAAAAGGTGGGATGGCTTTAAAGCTTAGATGGGTATCTAGAAAGAGGGTTATAATTGCAGAATTGATTGCTACATTCTATGGTGTGATGTCAAATCCATATTAAGGACAATTATGGATCTATGAAAGTAACCCCGTAGTAGTAGATCCTTTTGAAGCAGCAGCATAGTTCTGTGGCTAGATTTCAGAGTGTCTGAAAACTTGGATGGTAAAAAAGTCATCTTGGTTTTCAAAAGCCTCTAGCTAAAAGGTAAACAAAAATGTAAGCAATAAACCATCATTTTGAGAAGGGGTGCATAGGCTTAATCAGACTTTCAAAGGAGTTCATGACACAAAAAAGCTTAAGAAGCCCTACACTACAGAAAGTTCTCCTCTTCTTCAGTACCTTCATAGATATTGAGAACAGCAAAAATGAGTCAAATAACTTTCTCAGGAGCTGAACTTTGGGAAAATAAAAATGAAATGACCACTAGAGATTCCTTAAAACTTTCTCCTACTGGTTCAAGTTGATTGACCTCCATTACGGAGTATAACATATAAATGTCCCAATCTTGTTGATACATTTTGTCTTCTACAACTAATAGTATTAACTTATAGGTGCAGTGCTCAAAGGGCTCCCTCCCAACATGCCTTTGAGGTAGGTGGCATATTTGTCCTTATACATAAGAAAACAAAGTTCTCAGAGAGATGAAGTGGTTTCCCCAAACTCATACAGATAATAGGTATTAGAATCTGGGATTGAATAGACCATCTGTCTCCAAGACAACCACTCTTTCCCCTACAACTTACCATCTCTTGTTTTTTTTTTAATATCTGCTATTTGTAGATGGTACTCTTTGGATGAGTATGAAGTATAAAAATACATTTTCTTCAATTACAGAAAAAGAAAACATTGAAGAAAACATCTTAAAACAAGATTAATATAGCCTGATCACAAACCTAGAACGTTTTTAAAATGTTCTAACTTCTCTAGAAAAGAGCATCAATGACTTTCAGTTTACATAGATATTTCTAGATTAAAACAGGAGGATTTGACCTAGAAATGCCATTTCTATGCAAAACCATGAAGAGATCAAAGACCAAAAGGAAGGTGCCATGTGACACCAAAATATCCATAGCAACATTTTTATGCAGCAAAAAGCTAAATGGTCATCAATTAGGGAAAGGCCAAGAAAATTGTGGTACATAAATGTTATACAGTCTTATAAAAAGATGAATTTGAAGAATTCAGAAAAGTATGAGAAGATGTAAACAGATCCAAAATAAAGTAAGTAGAACCAGAATAACAATATACATAATAACTCTAATAATTAGAACAGAAAGGAATAAAATGGGCACTGTAATTATAATGACCAAGCTTCACCCCAGAAAAAAGAGATAATAAAATGCTTCTTTTTCTCTTCTTTTTGGAGATAGGAGCCCACGGATATAGAACATCGGATATACTGTCAGACTTGATCACTGTGTTGGTTAGCTTTACTGAACAGGTTTTTCATTCTGTTTCTTTTTTTAAGTTTTATGTTACAAGGAATAGCTAACAGACTAGAAAAGGGGGAATGACATATTTGGAAACAAAGGTGATATTTAAAAAAAGTAATAATTGTTTAACTTGATGGTAAATGTCAAACATATGTTCACACTCAAAATCTTTTTATGTTAGCAACACAGAAAATGCAACCTAGAGTGCTTGGGTCTTACTGAAACATAATGTATGAAGGTGAGGTAGTAAGAAAAATATAAAGCTAGAATGTACAGTGCCTTAAATGCCCATACCAGAAATTTAAATTTTATTTAGAGGAAAGCATAGAGTCATTGAAGACTTTTTTATATAAAGGTACATATGATCATGGTGATGTACTAAGAAGATTACTGAAATAATGGTGTGGAGAGTGAGTTAAAAGGAGTTAGACTAGAGGCATGAGGCTATTTGTGTAAGTAAGAAGAGATAAATCCAGAATTAGGATAATTGAGTGAAAACAGAATGAGCTAGATTTTGAAGATGATGAAAAAGTTAAAAACTACCTGCCTCAGTATTTGTTCTTTTGCTTGAGGTGATAGGATTAATCTAGAGCATCTGGCTTTGTAAGTTTCCCAAAAAAAGTCAGAATCAGAGCCTCTAGAAGTCCAGGCACCTGGGAGGCTCAGAAATCTGGGAGTCTAGAGTCAAGTCCATGCTGGGCTTTGCAGCCAGTCCATTACTGATAACTCAAGGAAAGACCATTAGGACCCAGTCCAGCAGTAGCTGAGTTAAGGACTCACTTGGCAGTGATGTCACATTTGAATGTGAACTTGATGGGAACAAATACCATGTAGAAACTATGCTAAGTCTTAGCCTTCTCTCCCCAGAGGCTGAGGAGGTATAGGCAAAAGTGTGCCTGTGATATGTTGGGAGGAAATGTTTGTCCTTTTGTTGTTGTCACAGCTTAAAAATAAACATCCCCTTTTCCAGATGTCAATTGGTTAAATGGAACTGGGGTGCTGGTTACTTGGTGACTAAGAGTGGAAGAACATACCCAGAATAAGAGTTCAAGCTAGTAACATTAGAGAGGAGACATTCCAACTCCTTGGAGTGTGCCTATGAACCTGAAGGGGAGATGTAGAAGCCTGACTCTGGGGTAGTGAGCCCATAGCATACCAGTCATACAAAAATGTACACATTACCTTTCCCAATAGAATATAAGCTCTTTGAGTGTGGGAAATATTTCATTTTTTTCTTCATATTCCCAGGTTCTGAAAGAGTGTCTGGCATATAATAGGAATTTAAGGAATGATTAATCATTGACTGATTTATGAAGAAGACATAGAAGTCAAAGACACAGGACAAGAACTATTAAGTATGTTCTATCACGGAAACCAGGGGAGCAAAGGGGTTGTCTCACATTTCAAATGCCACAGAAAAGTCAAAAAGGATGGGATGGCAACTGTCCAGAAGGGTCATCATAGTAAAGAAAAATATCCTGTCCTGTGTCTCTACATATTCCATCTTGGAATTAAATTTTATAGTAGGGACCTAGAAAAGATGATAAATAAGCATTCAAATAAAAGAATAGAAAGGATGTTTAATTTTATGCCATATCAAAACTTTTCTTTCTCTTGGAAGAAAATTACCACTCATGAAAAAGAGGAAATCACTTGTGTAAAGCAAAGAACAGGATAGGTGTTAGCATAAGAATAGATATTCTTTGAGATGATTAACTGAAGCTTTTTTCTCTTAAAAAACACGATGAACACATCAGAAGGCATTAGCACAATTTAGCCTTTGTAGCAGTTTAACACTGAGGCTAGAATTGATACCAATTGAGCACCTTAAACAGCAATTATATTGATCAAGATTAGTCATTTCTAACCTTTGAAGATTTATAAATTGATGCTGTATAAAGCAAGAAAAAATGGCATTGGTGGTTTCAAGGGAAAATTTGCTTTGTGAGATGCTGGTGCTTGCATTGCCTTATAAATCATCCCTTTATATTGCTGAAGGGAATACTTTCCTCTTTCCTTTCAATACAGAAAAATCCCTGAATATCAGAGAATCTCAGAGTTGGAAATGCTTATTGTTTATAGCATCATAGACATAAAGCTGCAAAGGAACTCCAAAGATCTCTAGTCCAACTCCTCCATTTTATAAATTAAGAAACTGAATACCAGAGGAGTGATTTGATCAGAGTCACCAAGATAGTGAGTAGCAGTGCTAGAATTGGAGCCTATAATCTCTCACTCCACTCTTACCACAGTACCATGATGCATCTCTTTAGTTGGTTTAGATATTCAATTCGATAAACATTTATTATTAAGTTCCTACTATGTGCCAGGTACTGTATCAAATGCTGGGGATATTAAAACAAAAATAAAATGGTCCCTGCCTTCAAGAAGCTGGTACCAAATGGGGGGAAGGAGGAGGCATATGACATATATACAAATAGGCCATTGTCAAGTATATGCAAAGTAAATCCATGACTAGTGTGGAAATATGTTGTACCTCACTTTATAAGTATAACGGTATTGTGTTTCTTGCCTTCTCAATGGGTGGGGGACAGGTAGAGTGAGAGAGAAAATTTGGGACTGGAAATAAAAACATTTTTTTTCAAAAAAAAGTGAATACAGATAAATCATCCCTTTATATTTAAAATAATTGTCAGGAAGGGGAACACCAGGAAAGGATTCATGGAGGAGGTGGCACTTGAACTAAGCCTTTAAGGAAACTAGGGCTTCCATCAGGAAGGATAAGGATAAAGGGCATTGAAAGCATGGAGGCAATCTTTGCAGTGACATGGAGGTGGGAAATTGAGTGTCATGTATGTGGAATAGAAAATTGGCCAATTTGACTGGAACAAAGTATGCATGAAGACACATTGATCATTTTCAGGGAACTTGCCTAACTAGAAAGTAATTGCTATCTGAAGGGCAAAGTGAGGACATATATATATATATATATATATATATATATATATATATATATATATATATATATATATATATATATATATGTATATATACACATATATATATACATACATATATATGTATGTATGTATGTAGATAGATAGATATAGATATATATATAGATATATACATGTCAGCAAGTTTCTCACAGGTCCCAACCTTGTCCTGATCTTGGAGTAGAATAATTTACTATGTAACCACTTGACTGGCCAGCTCTTCTTAGGACTGCAAACTATTAGAGCAAATATTTATACTGTCTCCAATAAAAAACAAGGATATTATATAACCATCATCATTTTCTATGGGGTGGACAGTAAGCCTATGGTTGGCACCTTCTCATTTTATCATCTTAAGAGAGTTGCTTAGAACATTGAGAGGTTAGCACAGTTAATGGCACATTTAGTAAGCCCTTAATAAATGCTTGTTTGTTGACTGACTAGCTGATTAAGTGGTCCTGTAGCCAGTATGCTTCTTGAAACCAGATCTTCCTGGTTACAGATCAGCTGTCTATACACTATGTAATACTGCCTTTCGTGTATTATTTTTGTAAACATATGATTATGACAATGATGATGATCTGACTTTTTCAAAAAAGAACTTTAATCTTAGCAAAGCACTCTATTTGTATTTTCTTATTTGATCCTAACAACACTGAGAGGCATATCATTGTCTATTTTTTATATCATCTCCATTTTACAGGTGAGGAAACTGAGACTCAAGTTATGTGACTTGTCTGTAGCTAGTCACAACTAATATCGGAACTCAGGTCTCTCTCACCTCCAAATGCAGTACTCTTTGTACTATAGGACCCCATCTCTACATTCATTTATACTTGAGAATAAATGAGCTTTACTCTCAAGTATACTTAGGTGTGTTATATAAATGTACCCAAACCTTATGTACCAATTAGCATAGCAGTCATCAGTAAATTAGGTAAAAATGTATACCCATATTGGTTCAACTTCTTTGATACCTAAGGGTTACTCTGAATGCATTCAACAATTACTATAATTATTCGAATTGATATATTCGTTCTTCCTGGGGGTAAATCAGGAACCAAGTGGGATTAACCTGCCTCAGTCATGGAGAGGTCATCTAGTCTAATTCATTATCCAATAAATTTGTTCAAATTCTAAACAAGAGATATTTTAAGCAGCTTGACTGTCTTTAAACTTTAGTGGCCACTTATCCCCTTCCTAGAATAATCTCTGATGACAGTTATTGATGCCATGCAAGTCGTTTGAGTTAGCACATGAACTGGATGAGGGCATGGTCAAGGGCTATTAGAAGCACAGACAGTGGCTGTTTTAGCTCATTGAATAGTTGTGTGCATGTGGTTTTATTATTTCTATCAGAGAGTTATTACACAGGAATAGAAATGGTTCTTGGTAACATGGAGTATTACCTTTGCCTCTGACCAAAAATTCTATAAAGGTAG
Source organism: Trichosurus vulpecula (assembly GCF_011100635.1). Taxonomy (NCBI): domain Eukaryota; kingdom Metazoa; phylum Chordata; class Mammalia; order Diprotodontia; family Phalangeridae; genus Trichosurus; species Trichosurus vulpecula. The sequence goes on along the minus strand of NC_050576.1, from coordinate 308,465,741 downwards.
CAGTTTGTCTCAAGGGACTTCCATACTGAAAAGACAAGACAGAGTATCAAACAAAAAGTCTAATGTAGTTGCTATTTATTGAGTCAGGTAGATAAGCTTTTCACTGAAAGTAGGATACATTATTGAAACTGTTTAGAGAAGGAAACATAAAACCATCAAGTTGTTCCAGTAACTTATACTACTTGCTGTCATATAGGTAGGAAAATAGATGAAAAGCAAAATGGGAAAATAAAGAGACAAAAAGAGTGAACACCAGAAAAAAAGGGAGGGTAAATGAATGATATCCATAGTTCTGTCTACACAGCAGTAATATGATTAATGTAGATGACCAAACTGAATAATTCAAGGCTCTAAGTGCTCAAATGAGTCAAATGACCACCAAAATGTCACAATTATTTTGTGCCATGCAGAAAGAAAAGCATGCCAAGAACTCTATGTTAGTGATGTCCACAAAATGGGGCCCACTACTGATGGGCAGCAATGAAGATCTACACGAGTAGAGACGAAAACACACACACACACACACACACACACACACACACACACACACAAGAAAAAGTGTTACCCAAATGAAAACTAATTTCAAATTCAGTTTTGGGCCATCTGCCAAGAAGCTTTTAGCAAAGGGGGCATTTTTTTAATCTGAAAAATAAATAAACATTCACCATGAGGTTTTCCTAGTGTGCTGTATAATAATGTTCTGGGCAGAAATGTTACATACCTTCATCAATTTTACAGTGCACATGGGTAAAGGATTTAGTAATCAAGGACTCAGAAATTGCTCAGTCTTGCTTATGAGCAAACACTTAAACTATAGTTTAAAGAACCGATTTAAAATGAACACTAAATGGGCCATTGCATAGATCACCATGGACACCATCCAAACTTTGCCACATGGTGTTAGGCGTTAGCTTTAGTCTGTCCCCTCCCTTCAAGGCTAATGGCTTTCCTCTGAGAGTACTCCCAATTTACCTTGCATATATGTTTGTACATAGTTGTTTGCATGTTATTCCCTGGTTCGATTGGGAGCTGCTTAAGGAGAAGACCTGTTTTTGCTTTTCTTTTTTTAAATAGTATTTTTCCCCAAATACATATCAGGACAATTTTTAACATTCATTTTTACAAGATTTTGAGTTCTCTCTCCCTCCATTCCCTCCCCTTTTCTGAAAATGGTAGGCAATTTGATATGAGTTATACATGTGTTATCATGTAAAACATATTTCTGTATTACTCATAGTTGTGAAAGAAGAAACACATCCAAAGGGAAAGAAACCATGAAAAAGAATGAAGTAAAAAAAAATATGTTTCAATCTGCATTCAGAACCCATCAGTTCTTTATCTGGATGTGGATAGCATTTTCCTTCATGATTCTTTTGTACTTGTGTTGCTGAGAAGAGCTGAGTCATTCTTAGTTGATCATCACATGATGTTACTGATACTATGTACAATGTTTTCCTGGTTCTGCTCACTTCACTTTGCATCAGTTTGTACAAGTCTTTCCAGGTTTTTCTAAAATCTGACTGTTTACCATTTCTTATTGCACAATAGTATTCCATTACATTCATATGCCAGATCTTGTTCAGCCATCCCCCAATTGATGGGCATCTCCCCAATTTCTAATATTTTGCCACCATGAAAAGAGCTGCTAAATACTTTTGTACACATAGGTCCTTTTCCCTTTTTTATGATCTCTTTGGGATATAGACCTAATAATGGTATTGCTGAATCAAAGGGTATGCACAGTTTGGTTGTTCTTGGGCATAGTTCCAAATTGCTCCCCAGAATGGTTGGATCAGTTCACAACTCCACCAACAATGCACCAGTGTCTGAATTTTTCTACATCTTCTTCAGCATTTATCATTTTCTTTTTTTGTCATATTAGCCAATCTGATAAGTATGATGTGGTACCTCAGATTTGTTTTAATTTGCATTTCTCTAACCAACAGTGATTTAGAGCATTGTTTCATATGCCTGTAGGTAGCTTTGATTTCTTCATCTGAAAATTGACTGTCCATATCCTTTGACCATTTATCAATTGGGGAATATCTTGTAGTCTTATAAACTTGACTCAGTTCTCTACATATTTGAGAAATGAGGCCTTTATCAAAGACATTTGCTGCAAAGATTGTTTACCAGCTTTCTGCTTTCCTCCTAATCTTGGTTGCATTGGTTTTATTTATACAAAAGCTTTTTACTTTAATACAATCAAAATTATCTATTTTATATTTCATTATGCTCTCTTGTTTGGTCATGAATTCTTCCCTTCCCCATAGATCTGACAGGCAAACTATTCCTTGCTCTTCTAATTTGCTTATGATGTCACCCTTTATGTCTAAATCATGCACCCATTTTGACCATATCTGGGTATATGTTTTTGCTTTTCTTTGTATCTCCAGGATATAGTATAGTATCTGGCATATTAGTGAGTATTTAGTAAATAAATGCTTGTCAACTTAAGTCAGGAGAAACTCATGCTGGTGTCAGAAAGTTCAAATCTGAACTTAGACACTTACCAGCTTTGTAACCCTGGGCAAATCACTTAAGTTTACCTCAATTTCCTCATCAGTAAAATAGGGACAAAATAGCACCTGTCTCCTAGGGTTATAAGGATCAAATGAGATAATATTTGAAAAAAAGGTGAGGTGCTTAGCACAGTGCTTGGCACATAGTAGATACTAGATAAATATCAGTGATGATGATCTAGTAGATACTAGATAAATATCAGTGATGATGATGATGATGATGACGATGATATCTGTCTTTTAGTATGTTCTGAGTACCTTTTTTTTCCAAAATAGTGACTCAGATGTACATGGAAAGATATGTATGCACACATATACCCACTGCCCCAGTGGGCTTTATAGGGTTCCACTGACAGGACCTCCGTTAGCTGGGTGCACACATGTGAAAGGGAATGCCACCTTGTTATGGGTAACTGCACTACCAGAGGAGCCATGCAGTATTGAAAAACCACCATACTTTTGGAAGCCCATTCATTGTAAATTGAGGATGATTGATATAAAGCTGGAAGGGACCTTGGTCTAACCTCCCCATTTCACAGATGAGGAACTGAACACCGCTGAATTCAAGTGACTTGCCCCAAGTTGCACAAGTAGTAAAGTGTGATAGCCAAGATTTGAACTCCAGATCCTCCCACTCCAAATCTACCATACAGGTTAAAGGCTAAATTCCTGCCAAGGTCATGGTGAGCTGGTGAGATGTAACATTATCCCCCTCAAAACAAATCTTAGAAAAAAGCCTGAAATTTGCAATTTTTCTCTGATGAATCTGGACAACTAAAGAACAGCAATTACTAGACTTTCAAGGAGAGGGATGTAACTTCTTTAATTAGAGCTAATGAGCAAATGCATTCTGTTATTCATTAAATCACCCATATTTCTCCGGCAAATGTGAAGATTAAGTTAAGGTTATTAGTCAGAGTTTGGGTTTTCACCATAACATTTATTTTGGCTTTCTTCACTGTTAAAATATTGAGTGAGTATACTACATGTGTTCACCAGAGAAGGTCATTGCTAAAGACCTTGTAAAATTCCTTGAAGAACTCTGACAGAAAATAGGATGATAGTTTTAGAATTAGAAGATATCTTAATGATCATCTACATTTTTTTAAAGAGGAAGAAACAGGGGCCCAGAGAAAGGTAGTAATTTGTTTGTTTGTTTGTTGATTTGTTTTTCTTTTTTTAATTTATTTTTTTATTTTTAGTTTATAACACTTGGTTCCACAAGCTTCTGAGTTCCAAATTTTCTCTCCCTCCCTCTCCTCCCCCCTCTCCCCTAAGACAGCATATAACCCAATATAGGTTCTACATATACCTTCCCATTAAACTTATTAACATAATAGTCAAGTTGTAAAGAAGAATTATACCCAATGGAATGAATCATGAGAAAGAAGAAACGAAACCAAAAAAGAAGGGAAAAAAGAGAGCAAATAATTTGCCTCTGTCTGCATTACGACTCCATAATTCTTTCTCTGGATGTGCCCAGCTTTTTCCAATATGAGTCTTTTGGAGCTGTCTTTGAACTTTGCATTAATGAGAAGAGCCAGGTCTATCAAAGTTAGTGAAAGTAAGTAATTTGTCCAAGGAATCTGGAATTCAAGCCTGGCCATTATGACCTCAAATCTTGCACTCAGGGCACTGTACTATTCTGTCTAACTTGGCCACAACCCTATTTTCCACAGCCTTGACTTCACTGTAAGCTGTTGGGACTCTGGGTAATAGTCCTTCCACAAGGACTCTTTAGAGAGTTATCCACCTTTACATAGAAGACCTCAGACTACCCACTGCTGAATTTCGGTGATACCCTCCCTTAGGTACCCACATGGGGTTTTGCATAGCAAGGTAGCAGACTGGATACAGAGATAGACTTAGAAATAACAATTCCAGAGTTAAAATCCTCTTTCAGACAATTATTAGCTATGGACCCTAGGCAAGTCTCTAAGTCTCAGTTTCTCCCTCTGTAAAATGGTGGTAACAATAGGCTCTAACCACAAAAGATTTTTTTAAAAAGGTAAACAACCTATTTGTACAAAAATATTTATAGCAGCTTTATTGTAGTGGCAAAGAATTGGAAATTGAGGTGATGCCTATGATGGAATACTACTGTAACTATAAGCAATGATGAACAGGATGTTTTCGGAAAGACTTACGTGAACTGATACAAAGTGAAGTGAGCAGAACCGGGAGATCACTGTTCCTAGTAACAGCAATATTATACAATGAAGTACTGTAAATGACTTAGCTATTCTCAGCAATACAATGATCCAAGACAATCCCAAAAGACTCATGATGAAGGCTACTATCCACCTCCAGAGAAAGAACTGATACTGTCTGAATACAAATAGAAGCATACTGTTTTTCCACTTTTGGCGGGGGGAGGAGTTGGTCTTTTCTTTCAAAACATGACTTAATATGGAAGGAAGCATGTTTCACATGATTGCACATGTATAACCTATATAAAATTTCTTGCTATCTCAAGAAGGGGGAAGAGGGGGGAAGAATTTGGAACTCAAAAATTTTTAAAAGAACATTAAAAGCAGTTTTTACATGCAATTAGAAAAAATAAAATATTATTCAAAATAAAAAAATAATAGCACCTGCCTCCCAGAGTTGTAAAAATTAAGCGAGATCACATCTGTAATGTACTTTGTGAGTCATAAAACATGATATAAATATTGTCTATCATTGTCATCATCATTATCGGAGATAGAGTATCAGTAAATTGGCAGTTACTACAAAGCCTTATAACCTTTTCATTAGCCCTGGGAAGGGATTTGCACCACTGTAGCCCTCTGGAATTGCGGGAAGAGAATGGTCACATTATAGGATTTCCCTGAGGAATTCCCACTATGATATGTTACTATGTATCTTCTATGAGAAGCCAATCTCTGGGAAAGTGGCCTAGAAAGCCATGAGGTATCCATAGCCATGTTGTGTGCTGCACTTGAGTTTTCTAGAACTACATAAGCTGAGGTCAGTCTTATGAGATGCTAAATTCACTAAATCAAAGAATCACAGACCTGAGAAGCCATCTAATCAAACTCATATCTGAACAAGAATCCTCTCTACAGTGTATATAACCAATAATTATATAGCCTTTGCTTGAATAAATCCAGGGAGGCTGAGGGTACACTACCCTCAGCATCCCAGTCTATGTTTAGATAATTCTAATTATTTGAAGTTTGTTTTTCAGCTAGCCAAAATCGCTCTCTGTAACTCCTACCCATTTACCTCTGTTCTGCCCGCTGGTGCCAAGAAGAACAAGATTAATTCTGTTATGATGAAGTCTTTCTGAGACAGGAAAAGGCCTGAATCTCTGGCAGAGCAGTGTTCTGAGATTCTAGCTTATCAACCTTGGCAAGCACTTGTGAACCCAGAAAATAACATTGGGCGAGGGAGACAAAGACTCTGCTGTATTTATTTTGTTATTCTTTGATCGTTTTCCAGTCATGTCCAACTTTTTGGGACCCCATTTGGGGTTTTCTTGGCAAAAATACTGAAGTGATTTGCCATTTCCTTCTGCAGCTTATTTTTACAGGTGAGCAACCGAGGCAAACAGGGTTAAGTGACTTGCCCAGGGTCACTCAGCTTGTAAGTGTCTGAGGCAAGATTTAAACTCTGGAAGATAATTCCAGACCCTGTATCTATATCCACTACTCTAGCATATTCATACAGTGTGGCAACAAAGGACCAAATATATTGTCCCATCCCAAGCATACCTTCTTACTGAACTTACCTGTGGCCAATGTTTCATCTATATGTGGGAAGTGCAGAATCACAGAATTTGAAAGTTGGAAAAGACTTCAGGAAACATCCAGAGGCAGCTAGCTGGCATCAGCAGAGATAGCATTGGACCTGGTGTTAGGAAGAATTGAGTTCAAATCCTGCTTCAGGATGTGTGATCTGTGTGACCCCAGGTAAGTCACTTTAACCTTAGTTTCTTCACCTGTAAAATGGGGACAGTAATAGTACTTTCCTCCTAGAGTTGTTATGAGGAGAAAATGAGATGATATTTGTAAAGCACGTTGCAAACCTTAAAGTGTGAAGTAAATGCTAACTATTATTATTATCTGGTCCAGCCATACACAAAAGGCCCCGCTATAATGTAGGTGTTTAGTGGTCATCTAACCTCTGATTGATGACCTCCAAAGAGAGGGAACCCACCACCTCTGGAGGCAGCCCATTTCATTTTTGAATAGCTCTAATTGGTAAGAAATTTGTTGAGGTTTTTTTCCCTCTGCCTTAAAGTCTAAATTGGCTTCTTTGAAACTTCCACTCATTGTGCCTGGTTCTCCCCTCCAGTCCAAATAGAGCAAACCTAGTCCCCACCCCACCACACACATAGCATCCCATCAAATATTTTCAGAGAGCTAAGTCTTTGGTCCTCTAGTCTAAACATGTTCAGTTCCTTCAACTGATCCTCACATGACATAAACTCAAAGTCCTGCACCATGCTGGCTTCCCTCTTCCAGACACACTTCAGCTTACCAATGTCCTTCTCAAACTATGGTATAACTTGAATTATGGCAACCAGAATTTAACACAGTCCTCTAGATGAGGTTTGATGAGAATAGGGTACAATGGGATTATTGATTCCCTATTCCTGCAGCTATGCAGTCTGTGAATGAAATCGTTTTTTGGCTACTACATCACACTATTCACTCACACTGAACTTGCAGGCCACTAACACACCCAGATCATTTTCTTTTCTTATTAAAAATAATATTTTATTTTTCCCCAATTACATGTCAAAACATTAACATTTTTAAAAAGTTTTGACTTCCAAATTCTATCCCTCTTTTCCTCCCCTCCCCCCCTCCCTGAGATGGTAAGTAATCCAATATAGGTGATGTATGTGCGATAATGTAAAACATTTCCATATTAGTCATTTTGTACAAGAAGATGAAGGAAGGAAGGAAGCAAGGAAGGGAAGGAGTGGGGGGAAGGGAGAGAGGGAGGGATGAAAGGAAAGAGGGAAAGAAGGAATGAAGGGATGGGGGAGAGAGGGAGAGGGGAAGGGAGGAAGGTAGGGAGGGAAGTGCATTGGTAACTAAGGTGGGACTTTCTTACTATTTTAGAATAATAAATTAATTAAGTCTCTTTGATTGAGTCTTACTAGGTGCTAAACCCCAGGCCCATACCCTTTTACTACTAGGTGCAAAGCCCCAGGCTGGTTAGCAAACTAGTTCCCTAGTTTGAGAGAGGTGGGAAGCCCCCAGGGCCCTAAGGGGAGTTGCTAATACCAGAGCCAATAGTAGGAGCCTAAGTTCTGGTCACTCGGATGACATCTGATGATGTCCAAAAACTGTATAAAAAGAGAGAACAGAGCTATTTGCTTGAGGCTCTCATTACTGGAGGAGTGTTGGCACGGGACTCTGGGCAGCCGCTCTAAGAGCCTCCTGGCTCACCCACATGTTGATGGTTTCTTGGTAACTATGAATTGTATTTGGTCTGTTTATAATGTATGTTTGTAATTTGTTTGTATTTGTTTTGAAGTTCAGGGTACTGGCTTTTTCCCCTGAACTAAGTGAAAGATATTTGTATGTTGGATTGAAATAAGATTGTTAACTCCTTAATGTTGCTTTCCTTAGTAAAGCAGATCAAAAGAACCTGTGCTGGAAGCATTCTTGTTGTTGGGCTTGTGTTGGTCTTTCACCCCCACAGCAGCCAAATTTTTGAAACAGGAAGGGGGAGGGAGAGAGAGAAGGGAGGGAGGAAGAGAGGGGAGGGAGGGAGGGAGGAAAAGAGAAAGACAGAGACAGAGAGAGAGAACTTCAGTCTGTATGCAGGCCATATCAGTTCTTTCTGTGGAGGTGGATGGCATGCTTCATCATGAGTCCTTTTGGAGTCTCTTGGATCATTGTATCACTAAGAATAGCTAAGTCATTCACAATTCTTCGTCATACAATATTGCTTACTGGGGACAATGGTCTCCTGGTTCTGCTCACTTCAATTTGCATCAGTTCACATAAGTCTTTCAAGGTTTTTCTGAAATCATCCAGTTTGCCATTTCTTATATCACAATAGTAGTTCATTACCTCCATACACTACAACTTGTTCAGCCATTCCCCAACTGATGGACATCCCCTCAATTTCCAATTCTTAGTCACAACAAAAAGAGCTGCTATAAATATTTTTTTTTTTTACAAATAGGTCATTTTCCTTTCTTTTGATCTCTTTGGGATACAGATCTAGCAGTGGTGCTGCTGTATCAAAGGGCATGCACAGTTTTATAGTCCTTTGAGCATAGTTCCAATTGCTTTCCAGAATAGTTGGATCAGTCCACAACTCTACCAACAATGCATTAGTGTCACAGTTTTCCCACATCCCCTTCAACATTTATCATTTTCCTTTATCATATTATCCAAATCCCCAGATCATTTTCAAAACAGCTGCTGTGTAACCACCCTATTTTATACACATGGAATTGATTTTTTGTACTTAAATAATAAACACACATATCAAGTATCTTGCCAAATCTTATTATTTCTGCCTTTATAGCTCTCTACTCATACAGTAACCACTCTGGTGCCAACTCTTATCACCTCACACCAGGACTATTGAAATACTCTTCTGATTGGTATCTGTCTCAAATCTCTCTCCACTCCAATCCAACTTTCATTCAGCTGCCCATGATTTTCCTAAAACTTGGAACTTACCTTGTCACTCCTCAATATATCCCAGTGGATATATTTTTACTTTACTTTTACTTCTAGGACCAAATATAAAATCTTTTGGCTTTTAAAGCCCTTTACAACCTGACCTCCTCCTACTTCGGTCTTGTTTATACTTTATTCTCCTCCAAATAATCTATGATCTAGAAATACTGGTCTTCTTGCTGTTCCTTGTACAGGTGACACTCCATCTCCTAAATCATTGCCTTTTCACTATCTGTCCCTCTGATCTGAAATGCTCTTCCTATTTTCCTCTGACTTTGGTTTCCCTGGTTTCTTTCAAGATTCAACTCAAATCTCATCTTCTTCAAGAGGCCTCTCACCCCAACTCCCAATGATATTTCCTTAACTCTGAAATTGCACAATTATAGGAACACACAGTCCATTTACACAAGAGAGAGAAAGACAGAGAGATGATAGATATATATCTTGCACCTATGCATTTGTTTTCATGTTGTCTCCTCCATTAGAACATCAGCTCCTTTCGGGTAGGAACCATGTTTTTCCTCCTTTTTTAATACAATGGCTGACATAAAATAAATGCTTAATAAATGCTTTTTGACCAATTGATTGATGCCTCCCAATATCTCATATTTGAGAAGTTGATTTTCGGTAACCAAATAACTCCCTTATTTCATGGTAGTGCATTTAGAAACACTACTAGCTCCCTTTGTCTCATCCTGGATATATAGTAGCATCAGCTGTAACATCTAAAGGCCCTCTCAGAGCCAGTATGCAGCTCTGGATTATCCCCTGAAGGTTACATGGGATGAGCCTTTTCTCAGGACCTTGACTTAGGTGGTGGAGGATCTGACAAGTCATTTCTGCTTGCTGTATCTTTTTACTATAGCATTGTTTTTATATCAACAAATTGCACAGAGACAGATTTACTCCACAGGCCATATCTCTTTTCCTTAGAATCCATAATTGACCATAAGATTCTTCTCTTCCTGGTAACATGTATGAAAAGTAACTGTGGTTATAGTAAGACACAAAGATAAAATGTGAACAATTATTCAATTAAATTGATTAAAATAATCAATATTGATCATTGACATTCATCAGTCTACTGTTTTCCTCTTAGTCACAAATGTTTGGACATGATATCCAGGTAAATAACTCAATTCCCCCCTTCATTTGGCCTGGTTAGACATCGTTTGACTCTTACATCATGCAGTGGCTGTGAGAGTAAGCTCTGGAATCAATTCCTAAAACACAAAATAATGGAGATATATGTTGTCATTGTTATATTCTTATTCTTATATACATGTAAACCTTCTTACCAAAGGCCCTGTTCTTTATCATTAATTAAAAGAAGTCCTGTGCTAGTTACTTAAGAGAAAGGTCAGTATACACACACACACACACACACACACACACACACACATATACACATATATACATGTGTATGTATATATATGTACACATATGCACATATATTTCTCCTTAGAAAACTGAAAAATTAAATTTCACAATTAAAATCTAAGAATGTTACCATGAGAAGAGATCTTAGAGGTCATCCAGTCCAATATCTTCAGGGCAGCAAAGTGGCAGAGTGGAGAAAGTGCCAGGCCTGGAGTCAGAAGGACTCATCTGCCTGAGTTCAAATCTGGCCACAGACACTTATTAGCTGGATGACCCTGGGCAAGTAATTCAACCTTGTTTGCCTCAGTTTCCTCATCTGTAAAGTGAGCTGGAGAAGAAAATGGTAAAGTGCTCCAGTATCTTTGCCAAGAAAATCCCAAATGGGGTCATGAAGAGGCAGATACAATTAGAAATGACTGAACAACAAAGTCCAATATCCTACTTGAATCCAAAAAAATGAATTGTCCCTCTGAAAAAGAAAGAGAATGATTGCTTTGTAAGAAAAATTGTTATGTTATAAAATCATTCACCATAGGATATCTCAAAATAATGAAATTTTTAACCACAGAGGTAAAGGAGTAACTGATTGACGACCATTTAACTTAGGTGCAACTTTCCAGGAATAAATCTTTGTAGTAAAGTGGATATTTAATGATCAGCCTAATTGACCTTCCCAAGAAAAAGAATATTCCATTCATTTAATAACATACTATGTGCACAGTATTGTACAAGGGCAATGAACAGAGAAGATCACAGAGAAATAAAGGATAAGACTCCCCTGGAGGGGTTTACTCTCGCTTTGGGGAAACGAGGTAAATTATAAATAACTTGAGAACAATCACTTAAATCACAAAGGAGTCATAACAGTTTTGAATAGTCTACACTCAAAGGTTGAAGGAAAATCTGTCTAAACCCTGAAGCCTCAAAAGGGAATTTATGGACATATGGTACTGCATAAATAGCATTGACAATTGAAAACAGTCACAGGGCGTAGTTTGGAATGACCAAACCCTGGAGGAAGCCTGATTATCTCTGAATCCTACTTCTTGTAAGTCATTGAGATTTCTCTTTGCCTCTATAGCAGATATGGCTCTCTGATAGTGATTCCTGACTCCTCCGTAGACAGATTCCCTTGGCTCCTAAAGTTTCCGCAGATTCAGTACATACTCACTGTATTGATTTCCACCTATACATTCACCTCAGCATGAAGTCTCAGATCTATCTGTCTGAGCCTTTCAAATGCAGGAAACATAGGTCCACAGGGGTTCTGGAGTAAGAGGGTGGTGTGCTTTTTTCTTCCAGTAACCAGAAATATCCTAAACGGGTATATTTTACAAGCTGAAAAGTTTCTATAAAAATTTTGATCCCCAAATTAGAATATTTTCAGGAAATTTGATTCCTGGTACCATTGGTGAAAAGTCTTATTAATCTGGTAGTTCACAAATGATTCACCTAATTTTCCTATGTCAAATTATGACAAATCTAGATAATAGACTTCTTGGGACAGATAGTATTATCATGTTTGTAAGTGTTTTGCATTTCAAGGAGTTGATCATTATACAAGTCAATGCATTGAGGTAGGATGATAGAATAAACATATATATACATACACACATTATATATGTATGTATGCGTGTGTATATACACATATATATTGAGAAGATCTGTGTTTATATCCCAGCTCTGCTATTCACTAACTAAAATCAATGAACATTTCTTAAGCATCTACTATGTTCCAGGCACTGTGCTAAGTGCTGGGGACATAAAGAAGCAAAAGACAATCCCCACTCTCAAGGAGTTTACAATCTAATGAGGCGGACAATGTGCAAACAAATATACACAAAGTAAGCTATATACAGCATAAATAGGAAATAATTAAAAGAGGGAAGGCACTGGAATTAAGAGGGACTGGGGAAGGCTTCCTTTAGAAAGAAGGATTTTAGGTGGGAGTTAAAGGAAGCCCGGGAGGTCAATAGTCAGAACAGAGGAAGGAGAATGTTCCAGGCATGGGGGACAACCAGAGAAAGATGCCTGGAGCCAAGAGATGGAGTATCTTGTTCGAGGGACAACCAGAAGTCCAGTGTCACTGGATCTGAGTATGCATTGGGGAGTAAGGTGTAAGGAGACTGGAAAGGGCTAGGTTATGAAAGGCTTTCAATGCTAAACAGAGCATTTGGGGTTTGGAGGCAAGGAGTGCCACTGTAGTTTATTGAGGGAGGAGAGGGGGAATGACATGATCAGATTTGTGCTTAAAGAAAATCACTTTAGTGGTTGAATGGAGGATGGACTGGAGTGGGGAGAGGCTTGAGTGAAGCAGACTGCCCAGCTTACTATTGCAATAATAAAGGCATGAAGCAATGAGGGCTTGTACTAGAGTGATAGCAGTGTCAGAAGAGAAAAATTGGCATATTTGAAAGATGTAAAGATGAAATCAGCAGGCCTTGGTAGGAGCTCAGATATGGGTGGTGAGAGATAGTGAGGAATCAAGGATGACTCCTAGGTTTGTGAGCCTGAGACAGGGAAGATGGTATTGCCCTCAACAATAACAGGAAAGGCCGGAGGTGGAAGGATTTAAAGGGAAAGATAATGAGTTCTGTTTAGGACATATTGAATTTAAGATGTCTATTGGACATCCACTCCAAGATGTCTGAAAGGCAGTTGGAGATGCAAGACTGGAAGTTAGCAGAGAGATGGGGCAGGAAAGGCAGATCTAAGAATCATCAGCAAAGATGACAATTAAATCCATGGGAGCTGATGAGGTTACCAAGTGAAACATCGTAGAGAGAAGAGGGCCCAGGAAGGAGCCTCGAGGGACACCTATAGTTAAAAGGGTGTTATCTGGATAAGGAGCCAACAAAGGAAACAGAGAAGGAGGCAGGAATAGGTAGGTCAGGCAGGAACAGAACCAGGTGAAAGTTGTGTCCCTATCAAGGAGGAGAGACTGATCAACAGTGTCAAAAGCTGCAGAGAGGTCACAGAGAATGAGGCTCAGTAAAAGCCAGTACATTTGCCAACAAAGAGATCATTAGTAACTTTAGAGATAGCAGTTTCAGTGGAATGATAGGGTCAGAAGGCAGATCGTAAGGGGTTAAGAAGTAGCTCCATTAGTTACTAACCACAATCTTAGGCAAGCAATTTAATCAGAAATTCAGTTAGATCTTCTATGAAACAGAGGTGAAATATTTGTACTTTTTATTTTTTACTGGATTGTTCCAAAGATCATACGAGTTAAGGGATGTAAACACTTTAGAACAAGAAATTGCTATATGTAATGAGTGTGCCTCACAAGGAACTCCTCTTCCATTTTGTGTCATGTGAACAAAGCATGAAATTTCCCCCAAAGGGATTAATTTTTGACAAGGCCAACTCTTTGACAAGGTCCAAACTCATCTTGTTCTTGGTCCTTACTTCCACATTGACATCATACTGATGATGGAACTTACGACTAGTCCATACCTCTGAATCACCCTGGAATTGACCTTTAACTAGATCATGGGAATTCAGGTCAAGGCAAGTTCAAAGTTTTTGGAAAAATAATGCCATCAGTGCCAGAAACAAACACACTACTGCAGAGACAAAGGATAACCTCTATCAGAAATCAAAAACTCATCCTGGGAATTTCATATCTTGTTCAGGAGCCAGGAAAGAAAGAAAAGAGGTTGCATTGGGAAACACACATATACACCACACATCTCTATCCATGTAGCTGTAGATATAGCTATATCTAGATATAGATATAGGCATAGATGTAGATATAGAGTCATATATATATATATGTAACGTGTATTATATATATGCAGACATAAATATGTACATGTACATAAATATGTGTTTCTATTTGAATGTATGTATGAGTATATAGGAGTGTATATAAACATATATGTGTGTGTGTGTGTGTGTGTATGTGTGCGTTTGTATCTACTTTTCCCCATGGTTAGAATAGAGAAAGCCCCCAAACCTTCTTATTAAAAGCAACCTATCTGCTGAGAAATAATGAAATTAGTTTGTGAGGGTTTTTAATCTAGGGAAAAGGTCCCATTTCCATATGGCTCCTTCTGTCTGCAAATTTTAAAAAGCTTAAAATACAGATTATTAACAAAATTCATTAGAAAACTCTCTGAACTCTTAGGCAATCTATTGATTGCCAAGCCAGGAAGGTGGTCTCTCCAGCTGGTTCAATCTGACAGCCAATTATTCATTCTTCCTCCCTATCTATACTCAAATGGCAAAGAGTTTAATTCAGAACACAATAAAAATTACCTTATTTTTATTTAGGATGATCATTAATATACAAACAACCAGAAGGCAAATATAAAAGATTCAATAAACACTTACTGCTAAACAATGCTAAACATTTGTAAGGAGCAATAAAACTAAAAGAGGAAAACAGAAAGATTGTTCACCATTGATCCAATGGCTTCTCTGAGTAATCCTTTCATTCCCTGCTTACTTAGTTCTCTCAATGAGCCCAGTGCTAAGCCAAAGAAGACTAGATAAGGGACAAGACTTGTTGCTACAAGGCCTAGAGTCAAGTCCCTAGACAGCCTCCTCCATCTGTGGTTGTTGCTTGGTGGGCTAGCGCTGCCCTCCTACTTCCTCTTTTCATTCTCTTCAATTCTCTGTAACTCTCTCAAGAGATATATAAAAATTGTATATTTTAGAAATGAGGCCTTTCTCAGAGATTTTCTCCCAATTTTCTGCTTCCTTCCTAATTTTTGTTGCATTGGCTTTTTTTGTACAAAACATTTCAATTTAACATAATCAAAATTATCCATTTTGCATTTTGTAATGCTCTCTATCTCTTGTTGGGTCATAAATTCTTTTCTTTTCCATAAATCTGATAAGTAAATTATTCCTTGCTCTCCCAAATTGCTTATAGTATCAGCCTTTATTCCTAAATCATGAACTTTACCCTCTAGTTCTTATCCTGTGAATACTTCATCTCTTCCAGAGTTAGGAAGAAATGAAATTCCTAGGGTCTTTAGAAACTTAGACACACACACGCATGCACACACGCGCACGCGCGCGCGCGCACACACACACACACACACACATACACACACACAATAGCCAATCCATGCATTTCATGAATGACTATTACATAGGAATTAAGATCAGATTTAGATGTAGGTACCGCCCCCCTGAAAAAAAAAACCTGCACATCATTCCACCCCTTATCAAAAAGCCGGGTTGGAACCCACAATGGCAGACCTGGGTTTGAATTCTGCCTCTTCTGCTTACTATCTCAGTGATCTCAAGCAAGTCACATCTCATGACTTATTTTCTCCTCTTTAAAATAAGGGGATTGAACTAAGCTCCTCCCCCCACCCAATTCTGTAATCCAGTGGATGGTAACTGAGTACATTCAATGGCAGTAACAGAAGCCTTCCTATTTTGGTGACCATTAGTGGAAGGGAAACCACTATTACCACTGGTGTGTTCCCGCATATGTAAGGAATTATCATTCAGTAAGCAGAATATAGGTTGTGGAGCTGAACATCTAGGGGTACAAAACATAGTCTCTAAAGCAGAAGCAGTTTCAAAAACAAAATCAAAACAAAACCTGAGGGGACTAGTGAGAGGTAAAATCTCAGGCTGAAGAGGTTCAAGACCAGGGTAAATGATGTGTTGAGCTTGACAAATAATTCAGAAACACTGCAGATTTTTTTTTTTACTTCTCTCAAATTTATCCATAAAGATTATATGTGCGATTTTGTCAAATGCATGAATATTCTTCCACTTGGTAACTATTCTCTAGGAAGAATAGAGATTCTGCGTTCACATCGTTTCGGCAACTGAATTTCCTTTCCCTTTTCTCTATCTCTTAGTAAAAATTTCGAGTCATTTCTTAAGATATGGTAGGTTCCCTTTCATTGAAGGTAACCAAACATAGACAGGAAATGGAGAATCAAATAATATCAGGCATACCTTTTTTGGAATGGGGTGGATGAGATAGCCATTGGGGTCCCTTTTGGTTCTAAAATTCTGTGATTTGATTATCTATATGATGCATGTCAGGGTATCCCCAATTTCTCCTTTCTTATCTATAATGGATTCCGAGATGATAATTCTACTCAACAGTCTGTCAAATGTTTAAATTCAGTGAAGTATTAAACAGGGAAACATATGAAAGATATTTGTCAGGATCTTAGTGGGTCTTGTACAGAGATGAAACAAAAAAAAATTAGTATCCATAGCAAGTTTCTCTGAATATCCCATTCACAGATGACATTTTATTAACTGCATCAAGTGCCCAAAAAACTTATTTCCTCAGTAAAATCCATAATAATTCAAAAAATTGATCTGCTAAGCAATACCAGAAAAACAAAAAGGATGAAAATGCATATTTCCCAATTTTTGTCATGAAACTAGACAGGCAAGCCATTGAATTGCTGGGTGTGTGTGTGTGTGTGTGTGTGTGTGTGTGTGTGTGTGTGTAAAAGCTCAGTCAAGATCTGAGGTAGGAAGAAGAGAAAGGGCCAGATCATTTTTAAGAATTTCAAAATGTTTTCAATAGTCCTAAGCTGCTTTAAGCCACAAAATCAATAGCAGGGCCAATATTCTCCCAGTGATGGTATATATGGCTGTAATTCATGAAACACCATGGTTTCAGAAGAATTAAAATTGCAAGCAACCCCAGGGAACCAGTTAGTCAACAATCATTTATTAAGTACTTAGTATGTGCCAGGCACTATGCTCCCCAAGGAGAATGGAAGGTTCAGGGTGGGTATAAGTACTTTGTAGGAAATTACAAACCATGTCTTATGTGAAAGAGGTGTGGAGAACATAGTACAGTGGAAAGAATATTGAATTTGGAGACCTGTTTATTACCTATGTAACCATGAGCAAATAATTTCACCTTTCTAGATCTCAATTTCCTCATAGGCAAAATGAGAAAGTGAAATTAAATTATTTCTAAGCTTCATTCTGACTATAAATCTATGATCCTAGAATGTTACAGGGTATAAAGGAGATGTTTAAGGACATTTAACTGGAAAAGCAGGTGAGCCAGTTGAATAACAAGAAGGATAGACAATAGATAGATAGACTGATATAATGACACCCTTAAGATAAGAAAGAACTAAAATATGATATCTAATATGCTCAATGTGTCTCCCATAGAGAATTACAGGAATACATGGGAAAGAAAGAAAATAAGATTTTGAGTCGTGAGACCTTAGTTCAAAATCTGGCCCTGAAAATGCTTACCTAAGGGTTTGGGGGCAGATTGTCTTATCTCTGTGGCCTTAGTTTCTTCTGTATGATGTGGGGGTTGGTCTAAATGATTTATAATGTGCCTTCCTACTTGAAGTGCTAAGATCCTTTAAATCACCCAGAATAATAAGGAATGGGATAGAGGGAGCTAAGTGTGATGGGAGAGAACACCATCATTGATACAATCACAGGTATAACTAAGTGCATATACACAGGGATAATGATAGACAGAGATAGGCAAATAGATGAAGAGAAAGGGATGAGCATTTATTAAATGCCTATTATGTGCCAGGCACTGTGTTAAACATCTTACAAATTTATCCAATTTATTCCTCAAAACAACCCTATGAAATACATGCTGTTACTATCCCTATTTTATAGTGGAGAAGACTGAAATGACTTGCCCAGAGATACAGAGAGAAACAGAGTCAGAGGACAGACAAAGAAACAGAGGAGAAAGAGAAGGAGAGAGGAGAGGAAAGAGAGAAGAGACAGAGAGAAGAGAGAGAGAAATTCTCTCTCACCCTGGGTGAGTCACTTAACCTCTTTGCACCTATTTTTTCTCATCACCAAGATAAAAGTATTGGACTAATTATATCTAAGATCACTTCCTGCTCTAGGTCTATTATTCTTTTCACAGACACACACACACACACACACACACACACACACACACACACACATGCTCCATGTTTTTGCTGAGTCTTAGAAACTATAACATTTCCAAAACTAGTATTAATATTGAAGCAAGGCAGTATGACATATATAGAGGTAGTGGATATGACCCTGGAGTAACAGAAACCTGGATTCAAGTCCTATGTCTGGCAAATCAGTGGCCCAGGCAGACTCTAAGATTGTAAGTTAAAGAGAAGGTGCTGAATGTCTTACGCAGAAAAATCACATTGCCACGTAAAACTAAAAGGGGAGGTAGGCAGCAAATGGGCCTTTAAAAACTATGCCAAAAATGGAGCCCTCTAAAAGCTGAACAGAACTAGAGTGCTCAGTGTGTGCCTGCCCCAGAAAAAACAGCCTCCATTTGGAACAGTACAAGAAGATGTTTTGGTTTGGGGGAGATAATTGGCTCTAAACAGTTGTTGTAATTAGGAACATCAGGTAGCTCGTGCAGCATTTGGTCACCTACTGCCTATTTATCTATAAGCAAATGGGAGCGTGTTGGTTAGAGAAACAGATGGGGAAGAGACACAAGTACCTCATTGGCACCTTGGCAGGAAAATCCTGTACTGCCTTCTTCCCTCCAACACCATCATTAAATCCTCTGGTTTTAGATCCAGTTCTGAAGAGGCTACAGGAAAAAGCAGATGCCTCCAGCTGTCCCAGCTGGATTTTTCTGTAACCTTCCCCTTGACCTCCACTACCCTAACACATAGGGAGAATTATTTTATAGATGCCTTTGAGTTCAATACAGTTGGGACTCGGAATTTTGTTGGAGTTTTTCTTGTAGTTGGTGTTGGGCTTGTTGCTGCTTTTTTGTCTTTTTTTAATGAAAACAAAAACAAGCCAAAAGAGCTGTAGTGGCAGGTTAATTAGACATAAAAAGAAAATGCGAAAAAATCTACTTCTAGCAAGGAATCTTAGAAACTATTGCCAATGATGGTTATTCTCTTCCATCCAATAGTTATCATAGCCAATTGTTATTGTTAGTCACAGAGAGAAAGTAAGGGACAGAGGTAAGACAGCCTGGAATAAGGACAAGGGCAGGAATGGATACAAAATGGGAAAGTAATTAATGACAGATAATAGAAAGTACTATACACAGGAAAGAGTTTGGGGCTTATCTTTGAGAGAGTGAACATACCCCATCCCAAACCCTCAACCCACTGTAAGCACCATACACACCCATGCTGTGATCATAATGAGGCTGGTTTCCATAAGCAGCACAAAAAAAAAAGCCATTTTGTTACTTGAGAATTCTCTTTAAAAAACAAAATACATTTATCTATATGTGCATGTTCATACACAAAATGCTAAAAGAATTCAATATTAGGATAAAGCCACAGGCAATATATGTCAGGTGTGTGTGTATATACTATATGTGAGATAGGTAGGAGAGATGGACTGATTGATAGATAGACGGACAGTTAAATAGAGATAGAGAGAAAGATGCAGAAAGGAGAGAGAGAGAGAGAGAGAGAGAGAGAGAGAGCCTGGAAGTAATGAATATAAATATGTCATTGTATGAGTAAAAAAGATTTTAGTTCAAGTATCAACTCTGACACATATTTGCTATGTGTCATTGACCATTGGCAAGTCTAAAGCCTAAGAATATCTACTGAAGCCCAGTCACCAATCTTCACTGGTAGAGGGAGTTTTCTTATTGGGGAGTTCCCTATATTAATAAAATTATGAGTCCTGGCCAGAACAAACAAACAAACAAACAAAAAACAGACAGACTCATAGACTGACCAAAGGACAAAATTAAAATCTGTCGGGGTGGGGGTGGGGGGGAGAGACGTGAATCAAGTTCCCCCTCAAACCTGAGGGGTGGCAGGATTATTGAGGAACAGAGCATATTCCAACAGAAGCCTCTTATTCTGCAGTGAAATTGTTGTCTTCCTCTGATCCTCAGATTATGGAGATGAGGGGATGAATGTACAGCAGTAAGATTCCCTGCCGAGATAGCTTTTCACTCTTTTCAGTAAGAAAAAGATCAAAAGGAAAATGGCTAATTAGCATACCAAAGGAGACAAAGCCCCTAGAGCTTTATCGTTGTTGCAATCCAATAATAAACAGCCAAGTACAAAAAAGATTATTTGATGATGACACACAGAATTGAAAGCCTTTGAAATAGCAGCTTCTAGAAAAAAATATTTTTGGAAGGGAAATATCCATAATTATACAGAATAATGCTTAAACATTGGGGAGTCGTTCTTCATTCCTATGAGAGCTACTTGCAAAACTACTTTGCCTGAGAGCAGTGGTGTGGTTTGCCTTTATCTAAAAAACACAAAAAGCCCACAAAAGGTTTCAAATCCTTGCCCAAGTAAACATTCCGTTCTTTCATATCCTCAAAATTAAACACAGTATTCTTGTTTTAAAAATAAGCATCCCTCTTTTCCCAGACCTGAATCCAGCCAATGGCTTTAGCTCAGAACCAAACAAATTTGCACCTCTTAGAGACTCATTATCCTTCCACAGTCTATTCTGGTTTGGAAATCATGATCTAATTCTACAAACTTGGAGCATTTTCAAGTGGTAAGAACAAAGCAATTATATATTTTTTTAAGTAGCTGAGTGACAAATGAATAATAGCCAGCATCTTAATGGAGAGAGCCAGAAGATGGCTATTGATATTTCTCTTCATAATCATGTTGTTCATACTTAGAGGAGATACTCCTGAATCACGATCAGGAGGATAATCAAGAGGATATGTATTTTGACTTGTTTTTCAAGCAATCTTGATGGGTTTGTGTTAAGCCATTCATACTCTCTTGTAGGGTTCCTCTCAATAGGTACTGTTCAATTGGTTGTCCCAGGGCTAGAGACTTTTCACCCATAAGCTGAATGACACCATCAAACTCAAACCCAAGTCCTCCACTTCCAAGCCAAAGAAGACTCTCCAACTCTCATGGGGTGTCAATGCAAATTTTTAACAAAACTTTATGTCACCAGAGAAGAAAAAAATAGGATACTGAAGGAGTATATGTTGTGGAGGGGGGTGGTAAACCACAGGAGGGAAGGAAACACGCTGACAATGGACTGGAATGAGGTTTGTTCAATAATGAATTAGTTGGCTTTATGTTCAACTGGTTAATTACGATCAACCATTTAAGGATCCCTATTCTAAGTAACAGTGTTAAATGGTCCAGGTTATTAATAATAATCTATCATGGAAATAGAAATTAGTACTAGAAAGCAAGAAAGCAATTTTGTACATTACACATTTAATAAATAATACCCTACTTACTTGCCTAACTCCTTTCACATATTGTGCAGATATTTTGCTATGAAAGTGAGGCAAGCAATGCAAAGTATTGCTCCAATAATGGTGATTGGTGATCCGTTATAGTCTATCTAGATGGACAATCTCCTCCCTAGCATAATATTGCCTTTCAGACTGGAGAAAATATATTGAGAATCATAGGGTTATTTCTTCTCTTGTGTTTTCTGATTTTTTTTCCTCTCTACATATTTCCACAACCAGAACATATTTAGACCTAAAATTGAAATTACTTTGAAAAATATGTAGACAAGAATGAAGAAAATGAGGCTTAACCAGCATTTCAGAGTAGTAAACAGAAAGAGTACAATGTGATTAGTTGCTCTAATTGGAATTTTAAGTGGCTCTGAAAACCATGTAAATATATTAGGTTTATGCTGTCTGTGTCTAATTCTAAACTGTTATAGATGAGGTATTTAAGTTGTTTAAATCACCCAATAACCAGCCCCTGATATTTCAAATGCAGCTACATTGTTATTATTATTCCTACAGAAAAGAAAAAAAATTCTCCAAATGTAATTCAGGTATGGACTGTGTGCACATGTGATGGGTAACCCATGCAACACTTGGATCACTTCAATAGTGCAAGTAGCCCACATTAGTTCTTGTACTGCCTTACACAATATTACAGAAAGACAGGATGTCACTTTATTAATTAAGCAGAAAAGGAGTTTGATATATAACATATGTGTTAGGTGGTGCTACATTCAAGCAACAAGTCCAATGATACTGTCTGATGCAAGAGAAGCCTTCCCCAACCCTGCTATCATTAAGGCCCAATGTCTGAGCAAGTTAGACGGTGGAAAAACCCAATGGAGAAATTTAAAACTGATCTAGAGTACTATTATGTGGCATATGACTCTAAAATTTTTAGCATTAAGATCTTGCATCTAGGCTGGTTTTCTCCATCTTAGTCATAACTTCCTTCGTTTATAATACATAGGCAATCAATTTTCTATAACTACATAATTTATTTTTCTAAATTTTTATTATGAATTTAAACATCAAAAAAGAGCTTTTACATGTACATAGTATAACACGAAAAGGAATTTTATATGAAATTACAAATGTCTATTTCACACTAATTGCATTTTTAAAAAAGGTAAAATTCCAATAATAAACTTTCAAAGCTAGCCTGTTTGTTTGTGCTTTCTTCTGAATTTCCTTCTGTCCTCTTCTGTGCATTTTAAAAAAAAATGTTTCCATGGCCTTCTGGAAGGATGGAGAGCAATCCTAAGTAAAAATCCTTGTAACAAATAAAATCAATCCACACAGTGGCTGTGTCGAAAACTATATCTTTCTTTCTATACCTTGAGTCTATTACTTCTGTGAGATGGCAACATGCTTCATCATAGATTCTCTGTAGACATGGATAGTCATTGCATTGATGACAGTTCTTAAGTCTTTCAAAGTTATTTTTCTTTTATAATATTGTTGCCCTTGTAGAAATTATTCTCCTGGTTGTATCATTCCAGTTTGCTTCAGCTCACACTACTCATGATTGTCTGAAATTGCCTCTTTCATCATTTCTTAAGGAACAATAAATAATACTCTATTACATTCACAAACTTCAGTTTGTTTAGCCATTCCTCAATTGTCTAAGAAAAAAATTTGAGATAGCTCCTTCAATTCCAGCTCTGTCTCTTCTTTTTTACTTCTCTTTATTTTGGAGGGGGAAGGCAAGGCAACTGGGGTTAAGTGACTTGCCCAAGGTCACACAACTAACAAGTGTCAAGTATCGGAGGCAGGATTTGAACTCAGGTCCTCCTGACTCGAGGGCCAGTGCCCTATTAACTGGGCCACCTAGCTGCCCCTTACTTCTATTTTAATCCTCTCTTTGGGATCAAGAAGTTTGTTTTTCTTGTGATTATTCCTTCCCTAATAATGTCTTCTCTCTTACCTCCCTATTCCTATTCATTTTCCTGTTAAGGTATATATACTTCTACACCAAAATGTTTTGTGTTTACATGTCTTCAGGCTTCCTTGCTCATTCCAGATAAAAGTCAGGTTCATCTGATGGCCCTACTCTTTTTACCTTTCTTCCACTCATGTGTACTTTTGTCACACACCCAAATATGGGAAACAATTTCCTCCTTTCTATACTTTGTTCCTTTAACTTTCCTTTCACTTACTCCCTTAAAACCCTTAGAACAGAACTAATCCTTCCCCCAAATCCTCCATTTTCCTTATTGGGCTCTACTTCTTGGGCTCTTCATTAGCTAATGAGATTTGAGAATTTGCTGGCTTGGCCATCCATCCATCCATACTCACTTCTGCTGGTCTCCTATTGTCCCCTTTCCAGCCTCTCCTGGTTCGACTTATTCCCTTGATCCCTTCTCTGCCTTCCAGACTGTGCTCAGCTTTCCCAATGCCCCACCTAGCATAAGCCACTGAAACAGTAGTATCCATTCACAGCCGCCATTGACATGGCTCTCCAGTAATTCTTAGTCTACAGAGAATTCCTTTCTCATTTGGACTCTGAAGAGGACATGTTCCATTATGGTAGCAAACACCTTTGGTAAGCACATCTCCATTTTATATCTCAATTTCAATAATCAGAGTTTATTGAAAGAAGTTATCTCTGTGTTTGCATTTATTAAAGAATTCTATATGATTAAACAATACAGATTTCTTTGTGGAAGGGAGCCTTTAAGACTAGATTTTGCTCTACTGAATCAAATGCTTTTTTTCTACTCAACAAACACAGTGGGATCTTATATTCTCTGCACCTTTCAGTCAATTTTGTAACTGTCAAGATGTCTACCATAGAAAATTGTTTGGGAAAACCTGATAATTCCCTTCTCATATTTTCATCAAGAATACCTTTATTATGAGTATAAATCATTCAAATAAAAACTTTATAAAAATGAGAAATGAGACACACAAGTCAATAGTTCCTGAAGTCTTCTCCATCACCTTTTGGGGGTAGTAATACTTTTTCCATTCTCTTTATATCTTTTCCTCCCTAAAATGTATTATAAAAATGAGCCCCCAGTGCCTCCTAGGTTGCGTCACCTCCAGTATAGATTTTCTCTGTCTGATCCAGCCATTTTTCCCATCGTGCTCTTCTTAAATGACATTTCTGTTTCCTTAGAGTTCAAATATAGTGGTTTTGCTATCACTGATAATAAAAACAGACCTTTTAGAAACACTAACAGATCTACTCTATTTTCTTTTGATTTGTCTCCCCACCCCCCAGTTTCACCTATGAATGTCCTGTGGATAATGAGGCTTTCTGTAGAGTTGTTTTTGCCTTCAGTGTTTTTCCAGACTATGCATCTCCTTTGACCCCCTCCCATTAGAACATTACCGGTCATCTTGTTTTTTTTCTTGCCACTCTGGAAGAGAGAGTGAGGCTGATGACTTCATGTAGCTCTGCCTCACTCAAGTCCAATTCACGTTCAAGTCAAGACATCACCCTCATGATGTCACTGATCCTCTTCAAAAACAAGGGACCAAGAATAACAATAACCACATTAGAACAGACTCTGTCCCTTGGATTTGAGGCTCTGATACGTGAATTTTTGTTTTATCTGTTGAATCAAGTAGACCTACACCACTTCCTGTTTATAAATTGTGCTGATGTTCCCAGATGCCAGCTCTCTTAGCTACCCTTTATGTGTTGTATTCTCCTCTTAGCCTGTAACTTTCCTGAGAACAGACACTGTCTCGACTGTTCATATATGTATCCCTAGTCCTTAGTATACTGCCTAACACACAGTAAATACTTAATAAACACCTTTTTATTCATTCATTCATTCAACAATGCTGCTCATAGCTTTCACCATGCCTCCACAGTTAATACAGACTGGGAGCGGTATGACTTAACAATAAAGAATGCAAAAAGATCTACGGATTTCTGTCTAACGTGAATCAACAGTGTAGCATGGCAGTCATAAAATTGTTTTACTTGGGTATGTAGTATCCAGAATTAAGATATCAATAATTCTGTGATATTCTGACCAGATCAAGACACACCTAAAGTGTGATTGTTGGTACCACATTTCAAGAAAGGTAGAGACAAGTTAGAGCATATACAGAAGAGGGCAACCAGGATATGGAAAGAACGGTTGGTAGAAATGGAGATATTTATTCTAAAGAAGCATGAAATGATAGCTGTTTGATTTATTTGAAGAGATATCATGAGGAAAAGGACTAGATTTATTGTGCTTAGTCCCTGGGGCAGAACTATGAACAATAGCTGAAAGTTTCAAAAAGGCAAATTTGGGCTTAATGTACAATGGGTGGGAGGATTCCCAATAATTAGAGGAAAACAAACACAGACTGAGTTGTCTTTGGTGATAATGGCTTCCCCTCACTGTGGTTCTTTACATCTTTGAACACTAGTGGGACAATCCTTGGAGGCAATGTTGTAGAAGGGACTCTTGGTTAGGTATATATTATACTACAATGGCCTTTGAGGTCCCTTCCAAGTTTTAGATTTGGGGATTCTAAAATATTCATCTTTTCTTCTAATTTGGTGTTGCTTTTGACTTGAATTCTACCTGGTTGATACTCTGACTACAACAAAGCCAGCTGATTCTGAAATGACTTCAATGTCAAACATATCTTCTCAAATAAGGTGGAGGCAATTTCATTCTTCATGATGGTATTAACAATTTTTCATGTCCAATTTCTTCTCACTTTCTCCTAGAAAAGCATTCATGACCTGTAGGAAAAAAAATTCTTCTAGGGAATCTATAAGCATTTGTCTTCTATCTTTTCTTAAGTCTGTACCATATTTTCCAGCATATTTTTGACCATCTTTCTCTGTGCCCACCTTAACATTGAAGTATCAAGATATATGTTGACTTTATTTAGTAGATTTTATCATATTCTTCCACTGAAATAGATGGTAGTACCAAAACTGTTCATTATCTCCATGGAGAGGACTAAGAGCTTGAATTATGCTCGTCATGAACACAAGATGACATAGTCATGTGTCTCATGATATAATGTTACTTAATTGAGTCCATAATGAAACCAATTTTGCCATGAGTTTATCTGCCTTTCCAAGGAGAAACTGTGAGCCATCCTTCCTTTTATTATCACAAATGGGTTCTACTACAAATAATAAAAATTTACATTTCTCTGTTCACAGCTCACTTCCTTCATGGTAATTCTACAACTTATGCTAAGTAGTGTAAGTTTTTGTACCCCCAATTTGCAGATGATTAAACTGGGTCTCAGGAAGGTTAAGTAATTTCATCCAAGGTCGAACTATTGAAAGTAGTTAACCCCAAACTCTAGCTAAAGTCTCCTGGCTCCAGTTCCAATGTTCTATTCTTGAAACTTCATAATATAAATATTTTAATATGTAAAGTATTAAAAAAAGACACCACATGATTGCCAACACTAGTTTTACCATGTCATCAGAGGTTCAAGCAGCTGTTGTTGACTGCCACTGGGGTAGTTATGTGGAGGAGAAAAAAAAGCCTTGTATTTCCTTCTGAAGCTAGAATACTTGGAAAATAACAATCAATTAATATTTATTATAATTAAGTATATCAATTATCTCATCACAAAACTGCATATTTTGTGTTGCAAATTTTGTTACTATAATAATAAAAGATAATATTTTATAGCATTTTTAAGGTTTGCAAAGTGCTACATATTTTATCACATTTGATTGTCACAACACCCTTGGGAGACATGGGTATTGATATCCCTATTTTGCAAGTGGGGAAATTGGACTCAATTTAATTAGCTTGCTTGTAGTTGGTTAGCAGAACTAGACTGTATCAGAGGGAGGGTTCAAACAAACCCAGGATTTTCTTGGCTCCCATTGTTGTTGTTTGTCCTTCATCTCAAAGAGAACCAATAACATCATAAGGGTGATGTCTCAACTTGTGAGTGAATTGGATTTAAGTGAGGCAAAGTTTCACAAAGTTGTCAACCTCAAAGTCCAGTGGCAAGACAAGAGTCAAGATGACTGGAAATGGCCCAGCATGCTTTGGATGACCTTGGTCTTTGTAAGTTAAAGTTCTTTCCCAAGTCTCAGCTTGTCTGAAGTCACACCAACTCAATGACTGAGGACTAGGTAAGAACTGAAGCCAAAGATAGCCTAATTTACTATCACAATATATCAGTCTAAGAGGGGGGAGGCCATGAAAGTTTATTGCCATCAGAATTCTTTCCAGTATTTACCATACACTGCCTCTTAAACCAAGAGGCATATATTTTATATATATATTTTACAATATGTGTGTGTGTGTGTGTGTGTGTGTGTGTGTGTGTGTGTGTGTGCATATTGTAAAGTGCTTTGAGCTCTTGGAAAAACAGTGAAAGAAACAAGGCATTTTTCATAGCCACATCCAAGTAACACTACCTTAACTCAAATCCTCTTTATTTGTAAAGTCAAAAAAGTTTTGTAATTCAGTCATTGATTCTTTCCAGGCATACAGGTATGCCTACTGAGTTGACTTTCAGCTCTTGCTGTTTCTTAGAAGGAGGAAAAATGTCCAGTCAATTTAACAATAACATTCTTGATACAAGCTTGTGTTCCTGTTATTTGATTCTTTATCTTAAAAGGAAGTTATAGTCTAAAAGTCCACACAGGCCTGGATCAGGCCTGTAATCTTGGTAGGGACAGAAAAGAGACATATGGATATATGTACCTTTAATATAGATGAGTAGGAAGTTGGGAGGGAGGAACCAAACATCTGCCTTTCAGAAAAGGCTTTGTCAGCAAGGCTTGCCTTAGTGCCTGAATTTCTCACCATTCTAGTCACTCCTTTGGGTTAAAGCACTATGTGACTAGAAAACCTGGATTCAAATTCAAATTCTTCATCCAGGAGATCACCTACTGACCTATAATTCCCCATTGCCATATTATTGAGGACTGACTGATCTGTTTGATAGTCAAGACTAGAGATATGATGTAATGGGATAAGAGATACATAAGTATTGATGGGAAAGAGGTCATCTAGGAATGGCCTGGTGTTTGCCATCTTTAGCACAGATTAGAAGCCTAGAAGACCATTGGAAGGATTAATGTATTAGATCTAGTGGAGATATCAACAAAGTGAAAAGGTAAAGGGCATTTCAAATAACTCACTGAATAGTTTTGCCTGGTGCTGCTAGTTACCAGAATGGGTTATTCCAGTTGATTTGCTTTTCTGGTCAACTCAAATTCAACCAAAAAATTCAATTTGCTTTAACCCTCGTCAAAAATCTTTATGAGATATACAACTCTTAGCACTACCATCTCACTCTCACCACCAAGATACAATTTGGACCTCCTGAAAACAATGTTGTTTGTATTTAGGGGTGTTACTTGAAGCAATTCCTGTAGATTTCTATGCCTGTGTAAGCTACCAAGTAGTGCCCAAAGCTCGACCTATACCACTTCACTCAAACGAGCATGTAAAAGCATACCTAACAGTTCCAGCCTTGAGACACCAACTTAATATGCATAAACAACTTCCCAGTATGTCCCCAGTCTTTTCCTATTAGTTCAGCTTCTATATTCATATCCAGAAGTGTAGAACAATTCCCTCAAATAACTTATGACTTTCTTGGCTTAGATCCCTACCCTTTTGACTCTCCAAACTTTTCTCTTCTCAACATAGCCCCAAAGAACTCATTTGTTCAGTCTATAGGCTAAAGGGGATTTACTAATAAGGAATTCGAAGCAAAATGCAATCAAATTAACATCTGAAGTGGCTTAAATGTCATTGCTGCTATTTCTGGCCGAGTCCAAATTTCTATCTTGTTCTATCTTCACCAACTTTTCTTCCACATCCTCATTCCATTTTTTCAAGGGGTTGAAGGAAATAGTTGAACAAGTTAGCCTCTCCTTTGATTGCTGAATGCTACCAAGCATTCTTGATCTCAAAGTCATAAGGGAAAGGCAAAACCCCAGATCCTCCTATCTCCTTCTGTGACTAGTGGTGATCACTGATTCTGGCTCCTAGCCAGCATGCAGGTAAAACCTGCTTTCTAAAACCTTAGCTAGCTGGCCCTGAGGAGTCCCTGGGGATGGCTATATGGGCAGCTTCTTTTTCCCTACATCTTCTGGTCTGATGCTCTGTAGCCATACTCTCAGAGTTCAAATTAATGAGAATCACAAAGTATTTTTGTCTCTTTTGAAAATCACAGCACCCCTACAGAAGAAACCCACTCCCCAATAGCTGCCCCTTTTGTTGCTCCTTAGCCTTCCCCTCTATACTTCTATCTCCTTTTGGTGCCTGAAATCCAGGAAATATGTGGAAGAGGTGTGAGGAGATAAGAAAGCATGGATCATCTGAAGACTTTGCAGAAATAACAGAAATAACCTATTTTCGTTCTTTAGCAAGGACAATATAATGGCCATAACTAATTATGTTTTTGATGGCTGATGACCATTCACTGCTAGATTCAGACAGTTATGCCACCCTGCCTCCCCAACTCCTTCATTTTAAAAATAAGGAAACTGAGGCCCAGAGAGGTTAAATGATTTGCCTAAGGCTTCACACACGGTAAGCAGCAGAAATGGATTTCAATAAAAATTTACGAGATCTAGAGGATGCTGTGACTACACAGAGCAGTATGGAAGGTAAAACTGTTCAGCTTAAAGGTACTTTCCTCTACATAATTTTTCTTTTATTCTTATTCCACCCTCAGATTGCTTTTTAATACCTTCAGTGTTTGTTTTGTACCTGAGAGAGGTGTGAAGTTGAAGAAAGATAATGCACATTCAGTCAACTCTATTTTTTCCAGACAGCTATGATCTCTTTCTCTTACTCCCAAATCATTGATATCAAATCAGATAGAATAGAAAATGGCAGGAAGCCATCAAGAATTTCTAATATAATCTGTCTGCTTTTCTTGTTCCCCTAGTTCAGAAAGACTGTAAATAGGACTTTTGCTTTGCTCTTTTTAAAAGTTGACTCATTAAAAAATGAAAAAAATAAACCCAGAACCAATACAAGGGATTATGCTGCTTGGACCTCTTTTCCATGTTAACTGAAATGAATTGGGCTTCTAAAAGACCTGGCTTGACATGCTCTCTACAATAATGAGCTAGACCTTTTTCCATTTGATATTCTTAATGTTCCCAAGACCATGTGGGTGTCCTGTTGTTCGTGGATTTCTTGCCTCTTTTGGTCTATATTTTGGTAATATATTTCAAATGCATTTCTAACTCATTAGCCATCTAATGAGGTATCTATACCCCCACAGAGCTGTTCTGGTTTATTAGAGTTATTTGCCTTATTAAATTCAATGATGCTGTTGTCCATGCCCAAGGTGTGACTAAGAAGTAATAAGAATGATTTTTGTGTAACTGGTAAACTGGATTTGAGAGTCAGAGTTAGAATAACAGCTTGTTTGGGGTGTTTTATCTAGATCTGTGATTTCAACAAAATGGCTATTTTGGAGGGGACAACACTGATTTTGCTGTAAATTTTCTGATATATTTGGTTTAGAAATATCTACTTACTTTATAACTATGTATCATTTTAAATCTATAACTTATTGCTCCTAAAAAAACTAAGTCATTACCACTAGAAAACAATATTTATGGGATGAGAGTGTGCACAGATAGCATTCCTGGGCACAGTACCCTATGCATAGAATACTATCTTCATCGTCTGTACAAAACACAATGTAGAGCTTAACTCAGGAATAAGAGAAGAAATTATTTTCCCATAATGCATAAATTAACATTTGACTTCCTAATAAATGTTCATTTTAAGGGAAATGATTTCCCCTTGAAGTTAAGAATTCTGCATCTAAAACTGGCAAGGAAAGGAGAGATAAAATGTCATGGGGCTCAGAATAATAATAATTAGCACTTTCCATCTTCAAAGCATTTTGCAAGACATTAACCTAGTCATCAGCACAGCAATCTTGCAAAGTTTATAAAGCTCAGGTTTTACCTGATGTTTCCTCTAATCCAATTCTATAAAGCATTTTAACACTCATTGGATTTCTTGGAGATAGAACTTCAATTGAGGAATAGGCAGTGTCTATGAGTTCTAGAATCTCTTGAAACAAAAATGTCCAGATGGACAGTCATGTCCAATCAACCTCATTTAAGAAGTTTCACGGCTTTCAGAGTTGAAAGTGACCTTCAATGTCATGTAGTCTAAACCACTCAGTTTCAAAATGAGGAAACTGAGGCTGAGATAAGTCAAAAGGCTGCATTTACAGACTAGAATTTAATCTCAAGACCTCTTGTCTCCAAATCCAATTCTCCAGTGTGTCACTCTCTATCCATCCTATACTCAGTCCTTGCCCATATTGAGTTCTGGCTCAGGGAATGAAAGTTGAAGAGACATCTAACTGGGTTTTTGCCTTTGAGGAGATTTTAATGAGGCAATAGAGAAAAGAGTTAAGTAACAAATGAACCAGTTCATGACCAAAAGTAGAGAAAATAATTAAACACCAAAAGATGGGGCATAGGAATATAAATGCTACAGAAGGGATAGGAGCTGCTTTGGTAATGGGAGGGGGAAGGAAGGGATTGGTGAGTATGCACGGCATGTTTGCCTGGTGGAATCCCCATATGGACTTTGGAGCAGGAACAGACATTCTATAATTGGTTCTGATGAATTTACCACATAGTAAAGAGAATCCTTTTTGATGAGTTGTGGATCTGAAACTTGAACACATTCACAATGCACTAACCAACCAAAGCAAGAGTTCATGCTTGTTATTTTCTTCCTTGGTAGTGTTTGAGGAGAGAGATATAAGTATCTGGATGGGAAGAGGCCTTGGCCACTTCCAAATTCATAGGTCAAAGTGTGGTCTATTAATATGTACCAATATTCTTTGCCTCTTTGTATTTATGTCCCATTTTAAGTGAAGTATGGGGCATAGCTATGACCTTGTGATCTCTGAAAGGTTAGAGGTCATGTGCTGTGAGTCATCAGAAGTCAGGGAGTTGGAGACCATGCTGAGTTTTATGGCTGATCAGTCTTGCAGCAAAGTCCTGAAGGAACCAGATCAGTGGCAGCTAATATAAGGACTCCTCCAGGGGCTATGCTGCATTTGGAAGTGAACTTGGTGAAATGAATTTTATATAGGAATTGCTTGTTTGAGTCCTTTAAGCCCAGGGACTGAGGTAAAGGGGAGAATATGGCTCCAGGAATTGTAGAGAGAGAAGGTAGAAAAGAATCAGCACTTATTAAGTGCCAGGCACTATGTTAAACTAGGTGGTGCAGTGGAGAGAGTGTTAGGCTTGAAGCCAGGAAGCTTCAACTTCTGGAGTTCAAATCTGGTCCCAGATTCTTTGTAGCAGTGTGACCCTAGACAAGTTCCTCATCTGTAAAATGAGCTAGAAAATGAAACAGCAAACCACTCCATTATCTTTGTCAAGAAAACCCCAAATGGGATCATGAAGAGTCAGATACAACTGAACAACAAAAATTGTAATAAGTGCTTTACAAATATTGTAACATTTACTCCTGAAACAACCCTGGGAGGGAAATGCTATTATTATCCTTATTTTATAGTAGAGGATGCCTGTGCAGGAAGAGATTAATTGACTTGTCCAAGGTCACATAGCTAGTAAGTGCCTGAAACTGGATTTGAACTCAGGTCTTCCTGATTCCAGGCTTAGTGCTATATCTACTGGACTACCTAGATATCATTGGAGAGAAAAGTTTGTACTTCTGTTTTTTCTATATCTTTGAAGTAAATAAACCTTTGTGAAAGGGAATTGATGTGAATTGGTTAAGTGAAACAGGCATACTAATCACTAGTAGTTAACTGAAGGGCAGGTTAAAATAGAGAATCAGGCAGATAATATTAGAGAAAAGATAGCCTAACCACTTAAGGGTACCTCTAGATCCCAGCCTTGTTCTGGGAAAGTCCAGGGTCTTGCTATACTTTATTTTGTTAATATCTGTCCATAAGATCTGAGTCTTTCCCTCCTTTGACTTTATCTCTATGTCATAATTTGTCTAACCAATCTTTGCCTTGCAATCAATAGTAACAGTATTTAGAATACTAGATATGTTAGCCTGATTAGCACCACAGCCCTATTCATTTGGAAATTACTTCTCAGGTAGTTATAAAATGCCAGCTGTTTTTGCCCAACCAGAAAAATAGCACTCCACATTTTATAAGGTGATCCTTACCCTAAATTGAATTTTATTATGTGTTTTGGAAGATGCAATGCAGCTCCTTCCCTTAATTGACATTTTACAAGGTTATTTGGGTGTGTTTGTAGAACTTGAATAAAATGGAGAATTAAAAAAGAATGCTGGTTAGATTTCTAGCCCCAGGACTGGAAAGTTCTTCCCTTTCTCCAATATATCACATATGATTTATTCATATCAACCTTACAAGTACCTCGGGAGGGCAGGATGGCCTAATGGGTAGAGCATTGAATTTTTTTTTTTTTTAAATCAAGAAGACTGGGTTTCAAATGTTACTTCTGTCTTTTTTTAAATAATGTGACCTTGGAGGAGTCATCTGAACTTTTGGAACATCATCTTTCTCATCTATAAAATAAAGTAGGACCTGCCTCACAAGGTCATCGTGCAGCTCAAATGAATTAATGTGGATAAAACACTTCATCGACTTAAAAAACACTATGGAAATTAGTTGTTATTGTTGTTTATTATACCTACAAAATATGTGAACAAATTTTACTTTATGTAAGGAAACCTAAACTGTATCAGGAACTCATTAAACCAATAGAGTTCGATTGTTTTACAAGGCATAAAGTAGAGCTGACATTTAACAACCACTCTGCTCATTAAATGAGCAAAAACACAGCCAGTACCTGAGGGCACCCCCAAACTAATGAGGTGGGTCCTCCAGATGAGGTTACCCCACATGCCAGGCACTCCCTGGGACTGTGTCCACCCTAAAACCATAGTTCATGAGCCCTCACAAATTATTTCAAAGCAAAGGCATTTCATGAAATAGTATAAGAAAAACCTCAATAATATATATTTTTTCATAAACCCCAAGCACATTTCCCCACAGATATGTAAATACATATATCTCATCATTGGGAAGAAGGGACACATGTAAAGAACACATTTGGAGAAACATTCACATAGAAAACACATGTCCAGAGCACACATGTAGAAGGGTACTTCCATACAGGGAATAAACACAGCCAAAATACATGTGTGAAAAGGGATCTTCTCATGCCTTCAACATCACAGGGTTAATAAGGTCTCTTGATGTCACTAAATTGCTCCTTCCCCTTTATCTCCAACTGATTCATGCTCTTCACTCAGCAAATCTTTTTATTAGAGGTCTTTCCTGGTCCTCTGCTGCTGCTGTTTCCTTCCTCTCTCAAATTACCTTGTTCTACTCTGTACATAACTTTTAATGTTCTTAGTTGTTTACGTGTCTCCTTCATTAGAATATAGCTCTTTCAGGATAGGGGTTGTTTCATTTGGCATTTTGCTTCTCTCTGTATTGTCAGCACTTAGGACAGCGCCTAGCACGTGGTAAGTGCTAAATAAATGCTTGTTGCCTGAGAGCCTGCTCTGCTTGCTGTGCCTCCGGATACATGATCTTCAGATGTCATCTTGCTAGACGTGTAGACTCTACTGTCTCTACTGAACGGTACCAGCTACAGCCCAACTGGGCACATTACTCTGACGCTTCTCTGTTTCCAGTCTCTGGTTTCACCTCAAGTCTTTGACTATAGCAATCACACACTTTCAGTCCAAAGCTCTGAGATTTTTTTTTTTTTACAAATCTTTTATAAGAATAGCAGTCCTTACCTAATCCAGAGACCAATAAAAGTCTTACTAATGGAAAATAAAAAGAAACCATACACTCTTGGCTTCACCAGCCTCGCTTAAGAAGTGATGTGTCTTATTCCTTCAGAGTCTTAGCTACAAGGCCTCTCACCTCCAGCTAGAGATCTTTTGCCTCAGGCACTAAGCTCTTTAGACCAAGGTACAGATATAGTCTTAGCTAAATCATTAGTACCTTCCAGCTCAAGTCAGTCTTTTTATCTGAGTTTCCTGGTACAAGGGTTTGGATCTCTCTGTCAGAGACCTTGTTCTCACTTAGTAACTGGGTGAGACTCTGTGCAAGTCATTTAACCCTGTTTGCCTCAGTTTCCTCATCTGTAAAAGGAGCTGAAAAGGAAATGGCAAATCATTCTTTGCCAAGAAAACCTCAAATGGGGTCACAAAGAGTCAGACATGCCTGAAAACAACTAAACAACATGATTTTAATCTCTAAAGCAGGAGTTCTTTACCTGGCGTTCACAAATACATGGACAGATTTCAGGGGTCCATGAATTTGAGTGGGAAGAAATTACATCTTTATTTCAATAGAATTGGCTAGTTATCTTATGTAGTTTGCTTTATGCACTTGTAGGTAGCATACTCTGCCTCTCTCTCAGAGACAGAATGCTACTTCTACTTCTCAGGGCACTAGGGTACACTGAGGATCTGGGGCACCATGAAGATTGCCATTGGCTCAGGCACCTACTGGTTGTGTCCCCACTCCAGCCCAAATATTGCTAGAAACCAGTAGCTAGTGCCCCCCATTTCATTTAATAACTTTTTCAAAAGCTTATTTACTTCACAGATAATGGCAGTGGCAAATGTACAAACATTTTCCCCAATACCTAGTGGACATACTCTCCCTTATGCTATCTTTGCTTCTGAGGGAGAATAGACTCAATATGGCTTAATCTCTATTTAGCATTGGTCGCACCAACTTCAAGCCCAGATATAGCATGGCTATTGACTCAATATACTACTCTTTGCTTCTGTTGGCCTGCATTCAGAAGGTCATTCCTTGTTTCTGGGGGGCATTGATGTTGGGTTAGTAGCAAACCCTGGCCTACAGCACCAGGACACTGAAATGTTCTGCAGACTCTGGAATGCCAGGATGCCAAGGCACCCTTTAGACCTTTTGAAATTCACAAGGTCACAGAGGGTCCACTCCATACCTGAACCAATATGAACAAAGGAACCACCAAACCCATATATTGTCAATAGGTGAGTTAGTTGGACTCCCTGACAAGCAAGTTGATACTAATGAACATTCATCTCAATGCAATCTAAGCCAAAGAGACTACCTCTGAATTATACAAGTATGCCTGACTCAGAAAGTGGCTCAGAAACAGACACATCAAATGAAGAAGGCTTTACATATTATTACCATAAGAACTAATAATACTCTGGGATGACCTGGTTCATCTATAAGCTAGATTTAGGGAGTCAGCATTATAGTTCTGTTGAGGATGATGATCAGGCAGTATCATCAACTTACATGGGCATAGGGGCAGGTAGGTCAACAGGACACAGAAGAGCAAAAGCTATCCAACCAGACTAACTTCCCAATGTCCTGTTGAAATTAGGGAATCAGTCAAATGGTACTGCTAACACTTAACCATGCAGTGTGATCCTGGCTTGAAATTACATGTATTCAGTAATGCATATATTAATTATTGCATATTTCTGTTTTGTTATTTTTCTCCCTTCCACATATGCTTTTATTAGCATAATATATATTATACAAATTTTTGACAATGCTTAATTTGTGGTTAGCAAATTAGTATTTTATATAGGCTACCTAATGTTTTAAATAGCCTAGCATTGTTATCATCATGTGAGTGTCATCATCATTCTGGCAAGGTTTGGATTGGCTTTCCTTGAGATGGAGGCTTAGGTCACTGAAAACCTTGGAGGTTTGTTTCTTCCTAGCTTGGGAAGAAAGAAAACTATATTAGGGTTGGAAATGGGAAGGAGGGCAGAGGTTTGTCTACACCTGAAGGAATTTAAATTCTCTGCACAGGGAAGAATGCTAATTATTGAAGTTGATTATGAATTGTGCCATGAAGACTTTACTTTGAATTAGATAATGTAGAACCTCATCAATTCACTAAAGAGCTATCTAAGATTTAAGCTTTGCCAAACAAACTCCAGTATATTTGCTGAATTCAGCAAATATTAAAACTAAAACTAGAGGAAGAATATAAGGGTGGAGTTGAAACCACCGCATTTAGCTCTGATGCAAACAGTTCTTTTAAATTGAATAAAAAAAATCAAAACTGAGTAAGAAGAGGGCCTGTATACCTCCTCGAATCAATCAAAGCCATTATGTGAGAGACATAGTCAAATCTTAAATTCTTTATATGAACAGAAGGAACTATCTCAGAGTCAGAAGACATCCTGAGGGTTTCAAAGTTTAAAGAAAACCTGGAGCAAAGGGAGCACTGTGCTGTGTCAGAGAAGTAAGATTCTGACAAGAGTCATTGGATCTATGGGCTGGGCATCAGGGAGAGGAAGATCCAGGATGAGGGAAGTCCAGAAAAGAGGTCAGCTCTTTCTCCAACTTCCCCTCCAAATACCTGTCCATTCACAAATAATCTAAGATAATGTTTCCTCACCCAAATGTTTCCAGTAAACTGAATTTTGTCTCAATTACATAGAGGCCAAGGTTCAACTAGAAATAAATAAAAATGCAAGATTAAACAGACAACTGCAGGTTCCACACCTGGCCTAGATGTTAGGAATTTTTCCTAACTGGGAACTCAGGGCAATTGTGATTGAATTCAGAATTTTTCATCTAAAATAAACTCCCTAAAGCTGAAGAGAAGGTAACCAAATGGATCTGAGGGACTATTACATTGCTCCTCACCCTCCCCAGAACTACCAGTGAGTTAGGTATTGAAGGTCATTCCTGAAGGTCACTCTAGCCTTGGTGCTGGGCTTAGCTACAACATCTGGACAATGGGATGTTGAGAAGCTATTAATTTTTTTCCAATCCATCACCTAAAATGGAAAAGAAAAACCCATTTTTCATTGAGCTACATGGAGGAGAATAGGCCCACAGCCTTTCTGCCACTCATTGTCTCTCACTAACCTCCATCAATAAGTGAAGGAAGGCACTGATCTGATGGAGCACATTTGAAGAAAAAATGGATAGACACTAGGCTGAGATTGAGTCAGATCTACACCATCAGTTAGTTGAAAAAACAAGTTTCACCTAATCATGTGGTTAACAGGTCAAAACCAGTCACAGACCATCTACATATGTCCCAAATATGGCATTCCATACCATTCTTTACTTCACATCACCACAACTCTCCTAGAAACAGGCTTCCTCACCTCCTCCACATGAAAGAGATACATTAGCCAAGCACATGTCATTCCCCCATTATATATGTATATTTGTTTATAAATCATATACATGTACTATTTACCAACATGTTATATACATTATGCAACATACCCAAAGAGAAATTTCAGAAATAAAGATACAAGCAATAGTTAAAATACTTTTTAGTGTTTCAAAAATCTTTGTGCTTTCACTAAAATATTATAAAATATTTACTCTCACTAAAATATAGTGAGAACAGTAGGACTGAATATGCTTCGTTATATTTTTAAATCTTGTTTTAGCACTCTGTAATACAGTAATACATTGTAGTATGCTGAAAGCAAAGCCACCAGTAAATGCATTGTTAACCCCTGCCCATAATGAAACTCCCACTCTTCCCCCAGGATATCTCCCGTACCATACCTGACATGTGACTACCTGATATGAGGGTTGAGTATGACATGATGGCATCAGTGTCAATCTGGTCAAATCATTAATATTATTAAACTATTAGTAGTGTTAAATTATTAGTATTAAATATTAGTAAAGTTTAATTTCTTATTATTTAATTAAAACATGTTTTTGCCCTGTTACACCAGCATTTATAATTTATTTTTCTCATATGCATATGGATATCAATCATACCTTGCCCTTGTCACATCCTGTTATTCGGCAGCACCTGATTTGCTGTGAAGGAACACTGGGGACTAGTTTTTATCGTCAGGTAGGGAGTACAGGCAATGTGGAACAGTATTCTACTTGCTTAAGGAGGTCAGGAATTAGAATTTAATTCTTCCTTCATATTTCCACAGATGGTACAAAGCACTTTGTTTCTTCCTATCTGCCATCTTCCACCACCACTTCCCCCCCCACACACACACTCTCCTGCAAGAGTATGGCCTCCCTCCTTAAGTATTCAGGCTCTGCCTAAGGACCCAACACAATTTCACTGAAAACAGGAAACAAGTCTCCTGATTGAATTCAAGGCATGCTCCAAACAAACTTTTCTCCTTGCCTAAAGGAGACCTCTCAGTAATGGCTCACTTTACCTATATTACTTAAAAGGGCCTGCAGTTGAGCTGCAATGAATACACTCCCCAGGCTGCTGTATCTTTTTCAGTTCGTCACAGACATCACCAGGAGCCCAATTCATCAAATCCTTAACACCACTCTCCAGATTTATCTGTCAGGGCAAGGGATCCAGATTAAAAATGAAACAACCATTTTACTTGCTTGACAAGGGTAGACCCAGCCTGCTAAATTTCCATCCCTATCGCTGGAGAGCAGAACTTTGAGAAATAAATAATAAATGTATTCTGACCTAGGGCCACCTAGCCTGGAATACTTTAGAGTCTCTTATCTAAGTACAACAATTATTCCAGTTAATAGGTTAAGGGATATATATGCGATTACTGGTAATCCTTTCACACCGTTGTTCAGTACTTATTTGAAATGCAGGGCACAAATATTTAAGGATTAGCTCCCCCTCTCTCCTTGTACATACCCTTAGAGTGAGGCTATTTCCTGCTATCTTCTCTTACAGAATAGAAATGAAGAATAGTTACACTAGGGGAGTTATTATAATCAGACTCTTTTATATCTTTAAGGCAATTACATGCAAAGACAAGAGTGCCTAATGCAAAGCATTTTGAAACTATGGAATTTTGGCATCTCCTTTTGCCAAGCCATGATGAGATCCAGATGACAGTGCATATTAAAAGGTGCTCAATAGGACAAACCTCAAACCAGGTACATGTCTTTCAAAACTGTTATTTTTTCTTTCTCCAAAACATGGGCACTCCTATGGTGCAGAAGAAAAAGTAAAAATCTGTTTGGCGCACGACAACAAATCCAACAGACATTTGGTAAACATTGCTCAAAGTGGATGGGACTATAATGATGAAGCACAGAAAGAAGGCAGAACTACTCAACTCTTCTTTTGAGAATGGTCTTTAGAGTGGGGAGCATATAACAAAAATGATGAATGGGAAGTTGAAACTCCTGATGAACCATCTTCCAGGGTACTGAAAGAAATTGTACATACAGTTACTGAGATAAGCTCAGTGAGTTTTTTAAAATCGTGGAGAATAAAAGATGTGCCACAGCAGTGGCATCAAAGTCAGATAAATACAGGATATCTGCCTTCTTCCTATTTACTTAGAAAACCACAAATAAATATTATCTATGCTGTATTATTTTTACTTATTTTGTTAAACATTTCACAATTACACTTTACTGATTCAGCCACTAGGAGTTCTGGGAGCATCTTCATCCTGGAGATGTGTTTAACACTTCTGTGCCACAGTATTGGAGATGGGCAAACACTATCTTTTTTTAAAAAAATTAATTTATTTAAACTTAAATACTAAAACTTAGATACGATATAACAACATTAAAAGGAATATGAGCAAATATTAAAACAAATACAACATAAGAAAAAAGCATTGCCATGTACACAGCAAAACGTGAGAGGATTCAAAATATGCAACAATAAATTTCCATTTCAAGAAAGCCCACATAATAAATAATATCAAATATGTTCAGAGCTGTCCATCTTTTCTTTTCTTCCTTGTAAGTTTTCTTTTCTTCTCTGCTGTGCATTTTTCACTTTGTTCTTTTTCCCCCCTTTCTTCCTCCTTCCACCAAGAAGGCTACAATACATGGATATGTATTATGGATGTACATACAAACATAAACACCTACATACCTACACACCAAGATATATACATATACACATTTATACATACACATACATATACTTAGATATCTATAATCATACTCATATATAGACATATATATTTATATGAATCTATGTAAGGCCATACTATACTTATTTGTCCTCTGTTTCTCTGAGGGTGGATAACCTCTTCCTTCACAAGTCCGAATCTTTCCGTATTTTTTGAGTCTACCAACACATCATTTCCTATACCACACCAATATTCCAACCTTGTACTTTCTAGTTTTTTATTTTTTCTAGCTATTTTAAACAATATTGATTAATATGACTGACATTTATTATACTTTCCTTATTTTTCTCTATTTTTTAAATCTATTTTAGCTTTAACTTTGTCTGAAATCATGATTACTAACCCTGCTTTTTTTCCTAATAAATTCTATTCCTGATCTTTATTTTATATTTCTGTGTATTTCTTATTTCTTATCCCTCCTGAATCTTCTACTTTACTCCTAGGCACTATCTTGTCTTCGTATTACTTAACCTATTCAAGGATTCCTCCTTTATCTTCCCATGCCCAATAATCTAAACACCCTCCTATATCCCCTCTTATCTTATTCCTTCACCCTCCCCTCTAAATATCCCTCCTTTATCCTCTCTCCCCTCCCCTTACTTAGTCTTTTATTTCTTTCTGAATTTAGAAGACTTTTATACATTTTGGATACATAGATAGATAGATAGATAGATAGATAGATAGATAGATAGCCATATTGTTCCCTCTTAAACCCATTCTCCATGAAAGTAGGATTCCAGAACAACCAGCCCTCCTCCCTCATTTAATTCCTCTGTCAGTTCTTTCTCTCGCATCTCATTTATAAAAGATAATTACTCTTGTTACCTTTTCCTAAAGAGTTTTACTTTTTAGAATCATAGCACACTCAGGTCTGCCCCAATCTTTCTGTTGTACTACTCAATTACTAATAAAAATCTTAGACATACGTTTTGCATTTCCTCTTACAAAAAGTAAAGTCTGTCCTTAGTCCTTTGTAATTAGTCTTTATTATATACCTTATATTTTTCTTGGTTCTTATATGTCAAATCTTCTAATTTCAGGGTTATTTTAATAATTTTTCATTCAGGACTATGCTTAACCTTGCTGGGTATGATGTGTTCGGCCACAATCCCCATTCTTTTGCTCTTTGATATAGAATGTTCCAAGACCTGCAGTCTTTTAGTGTTGCTGCTGCCACATATTTTGTGATTCTTATCATGGCACCACCATATATAAATTGGTTTTTTTTTCGCTTGTTGCTCATAATATTTTCTCCTTGAGCTGGGCATTTCAGACTTTGACTATGATATTCCTGTAGGTTTTCCTTGTATAATTTCTTTCAAGTGGTGAATTTTTTTTCTATTTCTATTTTCCACTCTTGTCCTAATACTTCAGAACAATTTTCTTTATTTATTTCTTGTATTATTGTATTAAGATTATTTTTTTTGATCACAGCTTTCAGGTAGTCCAATTATTCTTATGTTTTCTCTTCTTGATCTGTTCTCCAGATCGATTGCTTTTTTTATGAAATGCTTCACATTCTCTGCCATTTTTTTATTCTTTATATTTTATTATTTCTTGGTCTCATAACTTCACTGGCTTCCCCTGGTCCCATTCTAATTTTCAAGGAGTCATTTTCTTCCTTAAGATTCTGAATCTCCTTTTCTAATTGGTTTTCTTTCTTTTCATAATCCTCTTGTTTTCTTGGATTGTTATTCATTTTTAAAATTTTTCCTCAATCTCTCTCATTTGATTTTTAAAGATTTTTTTAAGGTCTCCTATGAATCCTTTTTAGGCGGGTGACCATTTGACTTTACTCTTTGGGGTAGGAGGGGCTTTTTTGCTTTAGTATCCTCCTCTGAAGATGAACCCCAGTCTTCTCTATTCTCATAGTAACTTTCTATGGTTGGATTCTTTCTCCTTTGCCTGCTTATTATTATTTTTTTATTTATAGCAGCTTATTTTTTGGAATTACTTCAAGTTCTGGGGCATGGGGCATGGTGCCTCTGGCTTCAGATCCTTCAGTTCTCCTCCCTGGCCTGGAACCAAACCAAGAACTCCAACCTCCTGTAAGTATCCACTGCCAGCAGTATACCCACCCCACTGCTTCTGCACTCACATGGCTTGTGCTGGTTCCTTCTAGCCCAGAGCCACATCTCAGCAGCACAGCTGAGTCTGGCATTCGTTATCAGCAGAGGTTCCTTCAAATCTTCCCCAGCTCAGATGGCAGGCTCCCCACACTGTCCAGGAGGTTAAAGTTTCTGTGTCTGGGGAACAGGCTACCTCCCAACCCAGTTAGCCCCAGGGTTCACCACTTTCTGTTTCTGCAGAGCTAGCCTGGAGGTGTTTATTCTTCACAGGGGGATTTTTCTTCAGATCTTCTCCAAATTGTCCCAGGAGGACCACTGTTCTGCCCCAACTCTTGTTTATTTTTACCACTCTATGTTTGTCTTGAGGCACTATTTTATCTTATTTGTGGGGAAAATCTGGAGAGCTTGGCATTTTCTGACCCACTCCACCATCTTCCCAGAACCCTCTCTGGACAAATACTCTCTTGCTGTTGATAAAGAAGAATGTGGCCTTTTCACACTATAGGCTAACAAACTTAACTTTTTGATTATTGAAGAAAAATGTCTAAAATGCATTACTAAATAGCGATCACTAAGAGAAGCTCTCTACACTTGCTTGTGTGCATATTGTATTCTTCCTACTCCACCTCCCACAATAGAATGTAAGCTCCTCAAAATTAGGAACTATTTCCATTTTTACCTTTGTCTTCCCAGCACTGAGCACAGTCTTTTGTATGTAGCATGACTTGCCTGTCAAATGAAATAAACTAGTCATCATAAACTAGCCACATTTGTGCTTGTGAAGAGATTGTTGTTCAGTCAGTCAGTTGTGTCAGACTTTTTGTGATCCCATTGACCATAGCAGATCAGGCCCTTCTGTCTTCCACTATC
The DNA here is from genome assembly GCF_011100635.1 of Trichosurus vulpecula. Classification (NCBI taxonomy): domain Eukaryota; kingdom Metazoa; phylum Chordata; class Mammalia; order Diprotodontia; family Phalangeridae; genus Trichosurus; species Trichosurus vulpecula. Next base: position 308,421,305 of record NC_050576.1, on the reverse strand, counting down.
TCCCAAAGTCCATCCAAGCTCATGTTCCTTGCTTCCATGACACCATCTGTCCATCTCAGCCTCTGCCATCCTCTTTTCTCTTTAGTCTTTCCCAGAATTGGGGTCTTCCCAATGGGTCCTTGTTTTCTCATTATGTGGCCAAAGTATTTAAGCTTCAGCTTCAGTATTTGTGAAGGGATTCATGGACTGGTAAATTAAGGGATTGCTGATAAATCTTGATTTGGGCATTTGACAGTATTCCATAATATCCTTGTGGACAAGAATGATAGGTATCCATGATCTCTTAGGTTACCTCCCATTCTTCATCTATAATCCTATGTGGCTAGACAATGATGCAACTAGATAAATGTAAATTGGCTAAATAACTGGACCCAAAGAAGAGTTATTAATAGATTGATTCTCATTTTCTCCAACTTGACAATGTTTCTTTACATGTGCCTTTGATCCCATCATTTACATCTTCTCCATCAGATTGCTCACTCAACCATCCCTTCTGTAATCTTAAACCTCTCCCTATCTAATGGTATATTCTAGCTTCAGTCTTAGGTCTTCTTTTCTCTATTCTATCTTGATTACCTCATCACCTCTTATGGGTTAAAATCATCTCTATGCTAAGGATTCCTTGATCTAGACCAAGATAGATAAATAGACAGACAGACAGACAGACAGATAGATAGGTAGGTAGGTAGGTAGATAGAGATACAGCCCCCTACCATCAGTCTTATATCAATCACTGACCATTAGATATTTCAAACTGCATGTCCCAAAGACATCTTAAACTCATTATGTACAAAACAGAATTCATATCTTTTCCCACAATCCCACTCCTCTTCCAAACATCCTTATTCCTATTAAAGGCATCACCATTCTTTTAGTCTCCAGTGTTCTTAAACTCAACATTATCTTAAGTTCTTCATTTTCATTATCCTAGAGGTTTAATCAGTTGCTAATTCAACATCTATCACAACTCTTGCATCTGACCATTTTTCTTTACTCACACAATCACCTTGGTCCAGGGTGATGACCTCTTGCTTAAACGAAGACAAAGGCCTACTAATTATCGTCCTTGTCTCCTTTCTGGCATCTCTGAGCCCTCCTCCCCATACCTACCACAGCGATTTTTCTTAAGTACAGATATAAAGATGTCACTTCTCTGGTCAATTAATTCCCCATTTGACTTCTCATGGCTTCTGTTAGCCACAATGGGGCTACACCCATAAGCATATGTCTTCACACAAAACAAAAGGGGTAGTTAGACTTTATTTTTCTGAGTCCTTATTCCTACTTAGGAAATCAGAGAATTTCACCATCCATAACCCAGGATGCCGTCACTGATTCTTCTTATAAGCTCATTACTTACAGGGACAAAGAAGGTACAGGTTTATTTAAACATCAAATAAAACAGGTAAGTCTCACCCAGATGGCTCAAGAAATAACGACACCCACTTGTGAGTATCCTTCTTAGAGGTCTATATAACTTCAGTCTTTTACTGATTTTCATCAGGGGCTGACCATGAAGGCCTTCAAGGTACCATGTAAAAGATAGCACCAGCTGGGACCATTTGGTCCATCATTCTTCAGAAGGTAATGGCAGTCCTCTTCCTCCATTCTGTATGGTATCTCCATCCCCCATGCATCTCTGCCTGCAATGCTCCTCAGATTCCAACAGAGGAATGCTCTCAGTTGCTCCCATTCCCAAGGAATCAGCTCTAAGGGGCATATAAGAAGAGCACTTCAGAATTGCTGTTAAATCACAGTGTGTTACAAACTACTGTTTCTGAAGGGGTCCCTTGTAGCTCAGATACCCTGCCTTCTGGCCTCACATAAGAGCTCTCCCCCAGACCAGGAACATACTACTTCTTTCAATTTCTGAGCATATTACATATTGATATTTGGTTAGGTTATATCCACTTTACAGTGTGATGCCCACTACCATTTTAATGTTGTCTCTCTTAGGATGTAGACCCCTTGAGGACAGAAACTGTCTTTCCTTTTTGTATTTGTATCTCCAGAACTTACCACACTTTTCTGCATATAGTAAGTGCTTTTCATCTATCTTTTCCCCAGAATTCACATGCATTCTCACTTCCCACAGGTCTAAAGGCTCTACACAGACCCCAATTCCCCTATTAATTGTTGTTCTGATCGCCAACTAGGTCTAATTGCCTAGGGCTTGCTTTCTTCACGTTGCAAGACAGAGAGATGAGGTGGGAGCCAAGCACTTAATTGAACTTGTCCTCCCGAATCCTAGGCTGATTTTCTAACCACCACAGCCCATGCCTCTCGGACTTTAGTTGGTGCCTAATAACAATAATAATATCTATATAAAAATGTCACATTTATAGAGCACTTAAAGGATTACAAGGTTCTTTCCTTTCAACAACCGTATGGGGTAGCTAACATGGATAGGCTCAGAGATGTTAAGTGACTAGTCTGTAGACACACAAATCCAAGTGCCCTGACTACAAATCTATCACTTTTCAATTATACCAAGCTGTCTTCTGCTGTATATCCATCACATAATCACCTGGAGGCAGAAAGGTGATCAATTTCTCATGCCTATTCTCTGTTATTCAGATTGTTATGTGCTAAACCTGCAGCCACAACAGGAAAGTGAAAGGATCAGCTGAATGCCCAATTCACACTCAACTCACGGAGTCCAAGTAACTTACAGAGTCCAAGTGAAGTTTACTGAACACAGCCAGTCAAATCCCAAGGGGATAGGAAAGGAAGCCAGAATGTAATTGCTTCCAACTTTGCTCCTGGGCCTCTTAGAAATCTTCAGATCTCTATACCAAGGGTTTGTAGCCATATCTGTGGGCAGCAATTGGTATAAATTTGGAGCTCTGACCCTTCTGTTCTATAATCTCAGGGGCCTATTTCTGGCACATGGACAGAATCGGCCTGCTCACTCCAGCTCTAACCTTGGTCTTAAAGGTGCCCTTTATATACTTTGCATACTCAAGGATATGAGCCCTTACTTTGTAGATCGCTGTAATCTGTTTTCCCATAGCCCTTGAGAGATGGGAAGCTTGGACTCTCAGCAGATTAGGACTGTAAAAATAGTAGAAACAAAAGGGGTGCTATTAAACATTTAAGAGAGCTAGGAAAAGTATCACAATAGAGCCGTGGGTTTGTGAATTCAACTGTAGTGTTTGTGCATTAATTTAATACTATTCATTAAATGGAGAAGTTTCTTAGTGTAGCAGATAGGGAGAGCCTCAGAGTCTAGAAGACATTGATCCATAAGAGCTGGGTTCAAATCCTAACTCTGTCTGACACTTATTGATTGTATGATCCCAGGTAAATCCCTTAATCTCTCAGTTCACTAGAAGATTCAATAAAACTATAAATTGCAAAACAATTGCTAAAGTGCATTTTTATTGATGGAGGAACTTTTTTCACCGGTCGTTCCCAATAGGAATCAAATTACAGGTACAGTGAAAACAAAATGTATGTGTATATACACAATACATACATACATATATCTATATCTATATCTATATATATAATTCAACTCTTCTTTTATATGTAAATATGCAAACAACTGTGCTTGTGCATATATACATACATACAAATAAATATATATACATACATATATGTTGGTGTGCATATATGTATTTGTGCTATCTTCCACAGTAGCTCTATCTTATTTAAGATCCCCTGAACAGAGGCAAACATATTTGCAGGAACCTTATCCCAATATTTCAACATACGAGCTTAGCTAACTAGCTTTGCTCATTTAGACTTGCTGAGGCCTGTATTTACTTTCTGCCTACCTAGACATAAGGCTGTAGTCTTTGGGAGAACAAACTATTAGCAAAAAGAATATCTTTCCCATTTGCAGTTTCACCACATAGAAATCAACCTATACAGAGGCATCTGGTTCAGCATTTAATCTTGCCCTTGAAAATGGGGTTCCTTATGTTTGATGCATCTTGAAAGTATATGATCATAACTCACAACTGATTTAGCAGTCACTTATTTGTTTATAATTTGCACGCTGGCCCTCCTGGACATCTCTCACTTTATAATGTGCTAATGCTTATACTGATGTTTTCTAAGTGCCCTTCAATTTGATACGGTGTTCCTTTTAATTGGCATGCTATCTATATGTACCTTCATCAATTAAAGACAATCCACTCACCAGGTTTGACCTTAGCCTCAGATGTGGAGTCAGCAAATCATGTCCTTAGTACCCTCCTCCCTCCCTGGAGAGTACCTTCTTCCTTTCTTTGTGCTTGGTTCCCTCTTCCCAGTCACCTCTCTGGCGTTTGCTTCATTCCTGTCTCAGGTAGCTGCTTCTTTTCTAGCGGCATTTGCATTTTAATAAGACTCCAAAAGAATGAAAAACATTCAAGACCCAAAGGAATGAGTTCCTGATAGTGCAACATTCTGCATGATGACTGACAGTAGAGGAGATATTTAGGGTCAAGACACCATTAAGTGCTGACCTATTGATAAGGCCAGTCTTGCTGATCTTTGTCCTATAGTCATCAGAGTTTGGTCTTGAATAAGGTAATAACAACCATCTCTCCGAATATTTCCCATCTTCCTGCTACTACTACTTTCTCCCCACATGGAATAGGGACCCTAGGGACCAGAATTCCAGAGATGATGCCTGGAAGAGTTGACCTACTCAGCTTTGGAGCTCCACCCTGAGGTTGAGCTACTCTGTGCAAACTCATCTAACCCACCATATCTTACGATCTTATACCATGCCACATATCCATCCCCCACAGACCTACCTCCCAGGGTTGTTTTGAGGATCCAATGAGATAGTATTTGTAAAACATTTAGCACATAATTGTGGCAGCTAGGAGGTGTAGTGGATAGAGGAGCAGACCTGGAGTCAGGAAGATTCATCTTCCTGAGTTCAAATCTGGCCTCAGACACTTACTGGCTGTGTGACCCTGGGCAAGTCACTTAACCCTGTTTGTTTGCCTCAGCTTCCTCATTTGTAAAAGGATCTGGAGAAGGAAATGGCAAACCACTCTAGTTTAATCTCTGCCAAGAAAACTCCAAATGAGGTCACAAAGAGTTGGACATGACAGAACCAAGTGAACAGAAACAAGTCATAATTGCTTGTTTCCTTTCTTGCTTCATTCTTTCCTTCCTTCACTTAACATAACTGATCAATTACCATGTCTCATTGAATCCTCTTCCATGACATCACTTGCAATTGTTCTTCACTGACATAGCCATGAACCTGGTTTAGGCCTTCATCACCTCTCACTGCATTTTTGCAACAGTTTCCTAACTATTCTCCCTATGCCTTAATTCTTTCTCCTCTCTAATTCGTTCTCCACATAGCTGCTAAAGGGGTATTCCAAAAGCACAGGTCTGAACACATAACTCTCTTTTTAAAAAAAATTATTATTTATTTATTTAATATTTTTAGTTTTCAGCATTGATTTTCACAAGAGTTTGAATTACAAATTTTCTCCCCATTTCTACCCTCCCCCCACTCCAAGATGGCATATATTCTGATTGCCCTGTTCCCCAGTCAGACCTCCCTTCTGTCACCCCACTACCCCTCATCCCCTTTTCCCTTTCTTGTAGGGCAAGATAGAATTCTATGCCCCATTGCCAGTATATCTTATTTCCTAGTTGCATGCAAAAACTTTTTTTTGAACATCTGCTTTTAAAACTTTGAGTTCCAAATTCTCTCCCCTCTTCCCTCCCCACCCACCCTCCCTAAGAAGGCAAGCAATTCAACATAGGCCACATGTGTACCATTATGCAAAACCCTTACACAATACTCATGTTGTGAAAGACTAACTATATTTTGCTCCTTCCTATCTTATCCCCCTTTATTCAATTTTCTCCCTTGACCCTGTCCCTTTACATAGTGTTTGCTTTTGATTACCTCCTCCCCCTAACTGCCCTCCCTTCTATCATCCCCCCTTTTTATCTCCTTCCTCCTTCTTTCCTGTGGGGTAAGATGCCCAATTGAGTCAAATCTGCTGAGAGCAAGATTCACTCATTGCCCCCACCTGCCCCCTCTTCCCTTCCTACAGAACTGCTTTTTCTTGCCACTTTTATGTGAGGTAATTTGCCCCATTCTATCTCTCCCTTTCTCCCTCTCTCAATATATTCCTCTCTCATCCCTTAATTTGATTTTATTTCTTTTAGATATCATCCCTTCATACTCAACTCACCCTGTGCCCTCTGTCTACATATATATATATATATGCATACATATATGTACGTGTATATATATATATGCATATATATGCATATTCCCTTCAACGACCCTAATACTGAGGTCTCATGAATTATACACATCATCTTTCCATGTAGGAATGTAAACAAAACAGTTCAACTTTAGTAAGTCCCTTGTGATGTCTCTTTCTTGATTACCTTTTCATGTTTCTCTTGATTCTTGTGTTTGAAAGTTAAATTTTCTATTCAGCTCTGGTCTTTTCACTGAGAAAGCTTGAAAGTCCTCTATTTTGTTGAAAATCCATAAGTTGCCTTGGAGCATGATACTCAGTTTTGCTGGGTAGGTGATTCTTGGTTTTAATCCTAGCTCCATTGACCTCCAGAATATCATAGTCCAAGTCCTTTGATCCCTTAATGTAGAAGCTGCTAGATCTTGTGTCATCCTGATTGGGTTTCCACAATACTCAAATTGTTTCATTCTGGCTGCTTGCAGTATTTTCTCTTTGATCTGGGAGCTCTGGAATTTGGCGACAACATTCCTAGGAGTTGTCTTTTTGGGATCTTTTTCAGGAGCGGATCAGTGGATTCTTTCCATTTCTATTTTATCCTCTGGCTCTAGAATATCAGGGCAGTTCTGCTTGATAATTTCTTGAAAGATGATATCTAGGCTCTTTTTTTGATCAAGGCTTTCAGGTAGTCCAACAATTTTTAAATTATCTCTCCTGGATCTTTTTTCCAGGTCAGTGGTTTTTCCAATGAGGTATTTCACATTGTCTTCCATTTTTTCATTCCTTTGATTCTGTTTTATAATATCTTGATTTCTCATAAAGTCACTAGCTTCCACTTGCTCTGATCTAATTTTTAAGCTCGTATTTTCTTCAGTGGTTTTTTGGACCTCCTTTTCTATTTGGGTAATTCTGCCTTTCAAGGCATTCTTCTCCTCATTGGCTTTTTGGAGCTCTTTTGCCATTTGAGTTAGTCTATATTTTAAGGTGTTATTTTCTTCAGTATTTTTTTGGTCTCCTTTAGCAAGTCACTGACTTCTTTTTCATAGTTTTCTCACATCACTCTCATTTCTCTTCCCAATTTTTCCTCTACTTCTCTAACTTGCTTTTCCAAATCCTTTTTGAGCTCTTCCATGGCCTAAGACCAGTTCATGTTTTTCTTAGAGGCTTTCCTTGTAGGCTCTTTGACTTTCTGACTTCTTCTGGCTGTATATTTTGGTCTTCTTTGTCCCCAAATAAAGATTCCAAAGTCTGAGTCTGTATCTGAGTCTGTTTTCACTGCCTGGCCATGTTCCCAGCCAACAACTTGACCCTTGAGTTTTTCATGGCGGTATAACTGCTTGTAGAGTAGAGAGTACTTTGTCCCAAACTTGAGGGGTTGCACTGTTGTTTTCAGAGCTATTTCTACACAGCAAGCTCTGCCACACCAGCACTCCTCCTACCCCAAGAACCGCCAACCTGGACCGGACTCAGATCTAAGCAGGCTGTGCACTCCCGCTCTGATCTGCCACTTAATTCCTCCCACCAGGTGGGCCTAGGGTCAGAAGCAACTGCAGCTGTAGTTCTGTAGCTACACCACCTCCGCTGCCCCTGGGACTGTGGCCAAACCGCGAGCTCCTTTCAATCTGTCCCCTGCAGTTTTTCCCACTAAACTTCTCTGTTGTCTTTGGTGTTTGTGGTTGAGAAGTCTGGTAACTGCCACAGCTCACTGATTCAGGGTGCTAGGGCCTGTTCCGCCAGGCTCCCAGCCTGGTTGGTCTGGGTACAGCCCATGCTGGTCTCTACTCCACTCTGCTCCCAGCTCTGTGCAATAGACCTTATCCAGCAACCATCCAAGCTGTCCTGGACTGGATCCCTGCTTCCCTCCACCATACTGTGGGTTCTGCAGCTCTATAATTTGTTCAGAGCCATTTTCATAGGTTTTTGGACGGTCCTGGGGGAGAGCCTTAGGCAAGTCCCTGCTTTCCAGCCACCATCTTGGCTCTGCCCTGAACACATAACTCTCCTGCTTAATAAATTCCAGTGGCTCCTTAGTTCCTTTGGGGTCAAATGCAAACACCTCTATTGGTAGTCGAAACCCTTTATAAGCTGGCTCCAATCTACCTTTCCAGCCTTATTACACATTCTTCCTCATTCATTCTACAATACAGTCAACTGGCCTGCTTTCTGATCCATGCCCATCTCTTCCATCTGTGCCTTTGAAACAGCTTTGCCCCATTCTTGGAATACACTCCTTCATGATATACACCTCTTCGAATCTCTAAGTTCCTCTATTGTTTTTTGTCCCTTATTTTCAAAGAGGATCAATGGCATCATGCAGTGATATCTTGACTCCTGGGTGAATTGGATCTCGTATGCCTGACCAAGCTCTAAGTGCTTCCCAGCACCTGCTTCAGCCATCTTAATGGCTGTTGGAATACATTTTTCTCATCCACCCATCCCACAGGGGAAAGGCTTCACCTGCTTGGAGTAGACATTCTCCTAACTCACTGACAGGTTTGAGACCTATTGGTTACCCTCAACCTGGGTTAATCCATCGGCTGGGATGATTTTATCAAGGTGTGGCCACTGTGCGTGCTACAGCTTCTTGGAGCCACAGATGAGAGTCACCTTGAAAAGGGCTCAGCAAACCCTCACAGCAGAGGTGCTAGTCCTCCCTGAACACTTCAAAGCTCAGTTAAAGCACCACATTAAAGATGAGGCCTTTCCTTATTACCCCCAAAAAGCATCTTGTTTTTGTTTTGTATATATTTTTATGTTTATTTGCATCCACATTGTCTTCCCAGATGGAATATAAGCTCCTTGTGTTTCACTTTTGGGTTTGTATTCCCAGTGCCTAGCACAATGCCTGCTACACAGGGGTCTTGTGAGGCTCAAATGAGAATAGATGTAAAACATTTTGCAAACCTTACAGCATTATATAAATGATAGATATGAGGATGATGAGGAGGAGGAGGATGAGGAGGATGATGATTCATTAGTAGGAGTAGTCTATAGTCACCAGACCTCCAATCTGGGAATGATGTCATTCCCTCAGCCTTCTACTGTGTTGCTGCTAAGTTCAAGCAATGTTTATAGAACAAAACCGAGGTGTGCTAGTAAATATTTAACAATATCCTCCTTAGGGGAAAAATGGATGCAGACACAATTTTAAGTTTAATATACAAAAATTAACATTTTGTCCACCACTTTCTTAAGTCTAGATGACCCAGATCACAATAAAACAAGCACCGATTCATAGGTAATATCTAAGGAATGAATTTCACGCTGAAAATTTAACAACCAGCTCTCCCAAGCCTGGTTAGAGCTGGCTCCAGCACACCCCTGCTGCTACAAAGCAGGCAAGTAATTAATGTTGACTGATAAACTGACAGTGGGTAAGTTGCTTCATTTTTCTGAACTCATCTTCTTTACGTAAGAAATGGGAATAACAGTCTCTTCACTGCCTCATCTAAAACGGTTGTTGTAAGGAGCTCTTCGTAAGCATTAAAGCCTATAGAATTGTGAGATATCAAAGAACTGTGAGGAAGTTTATCCCAAATACTACACCGTACCTCCCTGCTCTCACCCTGATTTGGGAAATATTATCCCCCCAGACATGAAATCTGGGTTGGAGACTCAGCTAAGTTTCCATATAACAATAAGGGTTTGCATGGTATGCTCCAGTAGCACTATCTGACAAAGGAAGGAGGGTTGAGAAGAGGAGCTGCTACCTTCACTCATTGGCAGCAGCTCCCAAGTCTCCCTATTTAATGCAAGACACTCTCCAGGGACATGCTCTATTACTCCCTTTTTTGCCGCTAGAATCTTGACTAAAATCTGGAACATTTGAGGTTAAGGTCAAACAGACAGATAGAGAAAGGCATTAAGAGGAAAAGGGAGCAAGAAAGCAAAAAGAGAAAGAGAGGAAAAAGTGGCATTTTCAGAAGCTGAAAGCCAAGCTTATTATATTCTTAATTCAGGCACATTAGTTACAGGGCTTTAATGCTACTGACGTACTCAAATTCTCAGGACTGACACTTTTTATATCCTCAAGGACACTCTGAGTTGTAAGCAAGCCAGATCTCTGGATGAGCACTGCAGTTGAATGAATGGGTTCCAAGACCCCTGCTTTATATTTTGGAGATGGAATTCCAAAAGAGAGGGGCTGGGCTGTAATGACAAAGACACACAGCCTTCCCCCTGCTCCATGGCAGCACATATTTAGAACTGACATCAAAGAAGAATTTTTCTGATAAAATGTTTGTGGGAAATAATTTGAGGGTAATGGAGAGAAAATAAATGCTTACATCCATATTAACGTGCCTGTACTTGTTCATTAAGCCCTGTTTTCTCCTATTTTCCTCATCTCTTTTCTTGGCTCTATTTTTGGAATTTTAATGCAGAAAAATAAAAGGACTTAGCCACATTTCTGTTGTGGTGATCTTTTTTTTTAAAGGATGAACAATTTTGGTAATATATTATTATATTAGAGAAATGTAAAATTTTGTTATAAATCTTTTGTTCACACAATACACTGTCAATTTGAGAAACAACTGTTTGGTTCTTTTTACTTTATCTCATATGTGAGCTTAATTAATCACAATGGAATCCTATTCATAACTATTTTCCAACCCATGAGGCAATTATTTCCTTCAATTTGGTATTTTCTTCTAACTAAAGATGGCATTGAACTAGGGAAAACATTAAAATCCTGATGCTCATCATAATGAATTCTATGCAAAGTAGTTGTATTAATGTAAAGCAGTTGAGATCTTAATTGCACTGATGTTTATGTTTTCAGCCAGTTTTCTTAGGACTTTTTTTATTTCAAGTTTTACTAAATGATTAATAGGAGAGTTTGTATGGTCTGGTAAATAAGAATGGGGTTCGCCACATAAAAAAGAGAAAATGAATCTGATGAGAAGCTGGCGAATTGAGTCAAGGGTTTTATTAAAGGTTGATTGTGGCCAAGACTAAAAACCTTCAGTTAAAGAGGTGCATACAAAGGCTAGAAAATGGTTGAATTGTACTTCCCCTGGACATTTACAAAGAGACTCACTGAAGTCTTTTTAACGATAATCATTAGCTGCCCCCTGAAAAATCTATCACTTGTGCACAAAATAGTACAGAAAGCAATTAAGATTTCTGTATCTCCTGAACCTTGATAAGAATATCTGAGATTTAGTGTGATAACTGTCTTGGCTGGACCACATGACTATAAAATAGAATGTCCCAAGGATACCAGGAGGAGAAGAAACAATGTCTTTTACATTTTGTGTTCCCATAACACGTAGTACACAGTACCTTGCGTGCAATAGGTGCTCAAGAAAGGTTTGTTGAATGAATGCTCATCTGTTAAACTAACAGGGAGGAAGTGGATGAAAGATGGACTCCATGATCTCAGAGGGAGCTTCCAAGTCTAAATCTAGAACCCCGGGACAGCTACGTGGCTCAGTGAGTAGAGCACTGGCCCTGGAGTCAGGAGGACCTGAGTTCAAATCCAGCCTCAGACCCTTGATACATGTACTAGCTGTGTGACCTTGGGCAAGTCACTTAACCCCAACTGCCCTGCCCCAAAATAAACTAAATCTAGAACCTGATGTGGCCAGGTACAGGTAACTTCCTACAAAACTCAGTTCATATGTCATGTATGAGAAGTCTATTCTGATCGTTTTAGTTGCCAATATGTTCTCCTTCCCTCCTGAAATTATCATGTACATTTATGTGCCTATGTGTTCAAGCCCCTTGAGGACAAGAATGATATTTCATTTTGCCTTTTTATCTACAATTCTTTGCATGCAGTATGTGATTCGAAAAGGTTTATTGAATTGTATAATAATTGTGTTGATGATGGTGATGATAATGAAACTGATATCTGGGAGGCTAGAGAGCATAGTAGATAGACTGCTGGACCTAGAGTCAAGAAGGTCTGATTTCAAAACCTGCCTCAGACGAGTTGTGTGACCTTGAACAAATCACTTAACTTCTCTGAGCCTCAGTTTCCATCTGTGAAATAAGGATAATAATAGTACCTGCCTCACAAGGTTACTATGAGGATCAAATGAGATAATATGTGTAAAACTCCTTACAAATCAAAGATTATTGAATAAGTATTAATTATTGTTACCTTTTCCAACCAATTCCAAGTCCTTGTCCATATCATGAGAAGAAAATAACAACAAAATCGGCAGACACCAGCCAGAGTAACAAGTGTGCCCTGAGTCTGATACTTTAACTGAAAAAACCTTGTAGAAGCCCAGAAATAGTGGCAAATTGGACTCTAGTAATATGATTAATTGAGTTTTCACCCCAGCCTGTACGATGAAACTGCTCTTATGCATCTAAGCAATAAATATGGCAGTAAAAGACTGCAAGATAATCCTATTCAAAATCATCACAATGACTTGGTTGATATGGGACAGAGTGGAACAAAGCAAGTATTCTGTGACCTTCGTGTTCAAGTATTGCAATAATGCAAGATACAGCAGACCAAGTCATAAAGGTCAATAACCTACTTGTTTGAAATGTTTCAGTGAAAATGGTGCGACCACTAAAGAAAGAAAACCAAAAAAGTACGTGAAATGACTGGACATGAATATTTTCATTATGTGCCAATACTAGGTCATAATAAAATGATGAATAAACCCACCAGTTATAGACAAAGGCTTCATATTGTTTTTTTTTTGTCAACAGCATACATAGCTCCAAGTCACACAGCAATATATTGTTTACAAATGTAAAGCCATCATTAAAAAACTCATCTCTAAAAATAAATTAAGTAAAATAAAGGACAAAAATTAAAGAGCTACCAAAACTGAAAAGGGAAATGATGATCACTAAAGATACCTAATCACTTATAATTTTCACTTAATGCAAACTTTGAAAATTATTCCTTAAAATGAAACAGATGACAAAAATAGTACCAAGGAAGGTCCCAAATGATTTTGAATAGGAGATAGGCATCTTTAAATGGGAATTCCAAGAAGTGCTTTTTGAGTTTGATAGCATGAATGCAACTAATGGATCAATTATACAAACACAATACTTGAGAAATTAGCATCTGCCATAACCATCATGAATGAATTCATTCTCCCACAATATTTGATAGAGATAAAAAAATTTTCAGGATGCACTTTGCCATGATATGGTCATTGCTACAGTAGGAACCACAAATACAAAGGTGGAGCTAGCTCTCTAGGAATATCTCTAAGGACAAACATCAAACACCACCATGGCAGAAGCAATTCAAGAGAGCTATTGAGGAATTTTTTTTTAAAGGCACTGGGAAATTTTATTAATGTGTACATAGTACACATAGTTGGAAACTTGAATGACATTGTGCTCAATTTAAAGCAACCAAAAAGAAATAAAGGAATAAATAATAAGAAATATATATATATATATATATGAAATAAATAAGAAATACAGGAATAAAAAAATATCAAAAGCAGTATCAGAAATTCTAGATTCCTTTAATAAACAACTGGAGACAAAATTAAAATTTTAAGGTGATAAAAGGGACCAAAGAAGTCCAAAGAACAAAACAAAAAATCTTTATCAATCAAAAATTCTACTACAATCTTGAAAAGCAAAGAAATGGAAGGCAAGATAAAATCCTAAAGAAGAAGCCTATGGAAAACTTCCAGTCATCTAAAAGGTCACCATCACAATAACAATGGAAACCAAATCAAATAAGAAACTGAAAGCTTGTATGTCATCAATATAATGAATGACAGAATTGTTATATTTAAAGAGGTGATGAATTCTGGCTTCTCTACAGAGCTAGAAAGCAGCAAGATCAGATAAGATGCATAATTATAGGCCTAAATGCCTCCCAGTGGTACTAGCAAGGCACATTGTTAGCTTCCTCTCAGATGCTGAGGTTTCGCTACCTTATAGATAAAAGACCCTCCAGCAAACTAATGAGGAAAGTAGGAAAGGTATTCTACATAATCATTCTATGTAACACTGCATAAGGAATGGCCACCTATAAAAAGAGAGAGAAAATATGAAAACTGAATAGGGAGGTAGAAGTTTACATCTTTTGGGTATATTCTTGTAAAATATGAATTGGTATTCATCAAAACTAAATTACTCAAGAAAATGAAAATAAAAGTCTATAAATGGAAGCTAGAACGAGGCAGAATCATGGTAGAATGGAAGCCCTGGCACTTGGTGCCCGCTAGTCATTCTCAAATGATTCCTGGGCAGACTATCTTCTGTATTCACACAGTTCCTGGCCTCTCTCCTTAAATTGCCAAATGGCTTTGTGATGTGTCTCTTACTCCCTGAGGAACTAGCCACCTCTTCACATGGGCCAGTGAACAGCTGGGTGACTTCCAATTGCACCTGGGCTGGATTAGAACAGTTAAATTGACTGAAAGATTAAAAAAACCTGCTGGCCCAATTTCGTTCCCTTGAGTCCTCCACTCCCCCCATACCAGGTGTACATTACCCACATCCTGAAGTAGCTCATTACAATCAGAGGCTGAATGGTTAAACAGAAATTAAATTGACACTTTGAAGCATTAATCTAAGTGCAGATTAATATTCATCAACATCTGCTATTTGTTCAGGTGAACGTTCATCTAAACAAAATAAATACCGTATTCCTGACATGGGAACAGTGTGTTCTAAAGAATAAACTGCCAGGGCTCAGGCCCTCCATCTTGGGTCCAAGGGAGAAGACGATGGCCATGTTCAGAGGACATCAGTGACTGTCCTCACAAAAAGAACCTGGACCTGTGGTGATATGTCACTTTGAAATTTAGTTTGTATTTGTTCTTTTCACCATCTATTGCAAAGAGATTTCTTCTCCTTTTTATATTACAAGAGATAGGAATCTGAGAATGTAGCTTGGTTTTAACATAGCTACTAGTTAGTCTAGTTCTGGATCTCAAGGAACAAAAACAGTCATGCCCACATATAATCTAACTACAGGGTTTAATAATAGTATACAGTCCACCAGCGGAATATGCACTCACACTAAAGAGATAAAAGGAGATATGTGTTTTTACCACACTACTACCCTTCAGTTCTAGTCTTGGTCTCTAAAATAAAGCCACACACATAAACATAGACCAGGAAATCAGATATATCCAGCTACTAGACTGATTTAGCATGTCCTGAGGTTCTTAAGGCTTGTAGTTTTACACTGAGACAGATAAAGGGAGCTGGAGCCTTTTACAAATGCACTTATCTAGGCTAAGCATGAAATGGGCACCCTTGAATATACCAATCATGAGTAGGTCACCTAAGGTTAAATACGGAAATTGGTAGAATTCCTTTCATGTCAGTGGCTGAACCCAGATACTAATCAATCATTCTAGCTGTTGCTGTGTGGATGTCTTCCTTCTCCCCAAATGTACTCTCCCCCAACCCCCACCCCATGCATACTACATCCTCCTCCCTCTTGGGGAATGAATCTGATTAAACCAGATGGAATCAATTCTATCCTTTCACATTCAGGGATAAGAGGTTGTTCTCTATCATAGGTTGCCACACATCATCAAAATTCCCTATCTGGCTAATAATTAGTTATAGATAATGAAAAACCAAAACAGAGAGAGAGAGGGAGAGAGAGAGAGAGAGAGAAGTATATCATTGAATGGTAAAGTGTGTAGTACAGATTCTAGGTGAAGTTGGAGTTCAGAGAAGAGAGAAAGCAATATGAACTGAACAATCAGAAAAGGAGTTGAACCTTGAAAGACTGGTAGAAAACAGAAGGAAGTAACATATGACTTGAGTCCCCCACTCCATTCTTTTTGGGTTAAGCCCGAAAATAGAGTCTCAGTTCCCAAATCCATCACCTAAAAGGCAATGTTCCCTGAAAGGAACTCAAGAGAGAAAGTTGTTTCTCTGTTGTTTGGGACTCAAATTGCATTTCACCATAGACATGTTATAAATGGTAATTACATTCCCATATAGGCCCCTAAAAGCTTATTTAATCTATAACATAGGTGAATTACAAAACTGTATAATCCAACCTAATCGGATGGTTCTGGCCGCATATTTTTCCAGCCCCCTAAGGAGCAGCCTAATTAAACATGGCAAAGCTGATCATCAACAGACTAGCTACTTCATAATGTATTCTTTAGTGATGGTTAACTAATGAAACAATGAAAAAGTACAAGATGGCTCTTAGTTCTTTACAGACTTTTTCTGCTTCTGCAGTGACAATGTGTATGGCTGAAAAGAAAACAGAGGATGCTGAGGATGAGATTTGATATACAGTCTAGAAACATTAATTTAATTGTATATAAATATGAAATCTTTGTCTACTGTCTATGAGTGAACTTACTATTGGAGGAACTAAGTTGTAGCAACTTTGCCACAACTATTCTCTCTATTAGTGAAACCAAAAGCGATTGAAGGTGCAGCTAAAGTGAAGAAATGGCCACAGGTAATCCTTGGAAAAGCCAATAAAGGGGTTCGGGTGATCGGTTTTATCATGTATTCAAAAGCAACAAGAAACATCATTTCATGGGACATTTAGTAATGTTATACTTCAGTGCTGCTCATGATAAGTATTTGCAAAAAGACTACCATTAAAATAATTGCAATTTATGTGCCAACATCTGTTTCAGAGGATGATGAGGCTGAGGAATTCTGTAGAAGACTCCAAATTAAATAAGTATATTTTAATATTTAGGGAATTATCTAAAAGTAGGAATAAGCAAGGACAGTGAAAAAATATGTTGGGAAATGTGATTCAGAAGTAAGTAGGGAGGCCAAAGACTAGAAAATACATAGACAGTCAAGAAATAAACACTTATTAAGCAGCTACTATGTGCCAGGCACTGTGCTAGGTGCCAGGAAAACACAAAGAGGCAAAAAAGAAAAGAAAAGGAAAGCAATATGTGCCCTCAAGGAGCTCACGATTTAATTGGGGAAACAATAAACAAATATGCACCATATACAGGAAAAATAGGAAATAATTAAAAGTGAGAATTAATTTTAATTTTTTAATTTAAAGGAAAATAATTAAAAGAAGGGAATTAAGAGGGCTTAGGAAAAGATTTCTATAGAAGATGGGATTTTAGTTGGGACTTAGGAAACCAGGGAAGACAGCAGGTAGAGATGAGGAGGGAGAGTATCTCAGGATCTGGGGACAGTCAAGAGTAATGCCCAGAGTTGAGAAATGGAGTGTCTTGCTCATGGAGGTCATTAGATTGAAGAGTAAAGGTAGGAAGAGGCTAGGTTAGGAAAGGCTTTGAACAATTACAGAATTTTGCACTTGATCATAGAAATGATGGGGAGCTGCTGGAGTTTAATGAGTAGGAGGTTGACATGGTTGGACTTCTGCTTTAAGAAAATCACTTACGTGACTGAATAGAGAATGAATTGAAGTTGGGAAAACTTAAGGAGGCCAACTCACAAGAAGGTTCTTGCAGTAATAGTATAGGTATGAGGTCATGAGGGCCTACACCAGAGTGATGGCCATGCCATAGGGAAGGGGGAGTATTATAGTAATGTTGCGAAGGTAAAATCAGCAGACCTTGGCAGTAAATTGGATATATGAGGTGAGAGAGGGTGAGGAGTTAAGATTAACATTTAGGTTGTGAGCATGAGGGACTAGAAAGATGGTGCTGCCTATGGTAATCAACTGATTAGTTTAAGATTGGAAAAAGAATACAACAAGGCTGTACATTTTCACCTTATTTACTCAACTTATATTCAGAGTACATCATGAGAAATGCTAGGCTGGATGAATCAAAAGCTGGAATTAAGATTGTTGGTCAAAATATCAACAATCTCAGATATGCAGATGATACCGCTCTGATGGCAGAAAGTGAAGAGGAATTAAGAAGCCTCTTGATGAGGGTGAAAGAAGAGAGTGTAAAAGCTGGCTTGAAGCTTAATATTTTAAGGAACTAAGATCTTGGCAACTGGTCCCATCACTTTCTGGCAAATAGAGGGAGGAAAAATGGAAGCAGTGTCAGATTTTATGTTCTTGGGCTCAAAGATTACTGCAAACAGGAACAAAGCCATGAAAGATGCTTGCTTCTTGGAAGGAAAGCTATGGCAAATCTTGACAGAATACTAAAAAGCAGGAACACCACCTTGCTGACAAAGGTCCATAAAACAATGGTTTTTCCCATAGCAATGTAGGGCAGTGAGAATTGGACTATAAAGAAAGCTGAGCACTGCAGAATCAATGCTTTTGAATTATGGAGCTGGAGAAGACTTTTGAGAGCCCCTTGGACAGCAAGGAAATGAAATCAGTGAATACTTAAAGAAATTAATTAATTAATTCATTAATTCATTAATTTGATTCAGACTATTCACTGAAGCTGGAGCTTAAATATTTTGGCCACATAAGAAGAAGACAGGACTCAACTGAAAAGACCCTCAAGTTGGGAAAGATTAAAGGCAGAAGAAAAAGGGGACAGTAGAAGGAAAGATGGATAGATAGCATCATGGAAACAATGAACATGAACTTGAACAAAATTCAAGAGATAGTGGAAAATAGAAGGGCCTGGCTATCACAGAGTCAGACATGACTTAACAACTGAACAACAACACAGTAATAGGGAAGTTGGGAGTGGGGGAGCATTTAGGGGGAACAACCATTAGTTCCTTTTTGGACATACTGAGTTAAAAATGTCTACTGGGTATATGGTTTTAGATGTCTGAAAGGCAGCTAATGACACAAGATTGGAGGTCAGCTGAAATGTTAGGACAGGATAGGTAGATAAGAGAATCATCAACAGCTATCTCATTCTTATACACCATGAATATTTTCCTTAGGAAAAGAATAAGAAGGCAGTGGATTGAGTAGCACCGAACAACACAACAAAAATGAGACTCGTTATATTTTTAGCAGACAGGAAACAACTCATTACTTATGAGGAAGTCACCATTGAACCAGCTCTCTGTGTATAGTCAGGCCATCACCTATAAAACTAGACTAATAAAAATTAGAAAAAGAGTATCCAGTTGAAATATCTCCAATCTGTTATTGACACCAAAATAGTAGAAAGTAAAAGGAATAACAAAAAGGAAAAACAAAAATAACAATAATTTTATGCAGATGGTTAATTTATGTAAATTGACTGCCATAATGAAGAGACCAAAGAAGCCTAGAAGTAACATCAGTCATCAGACACTTGACTTCTTTGCCTAGCAGAGAGATGTATTAGCCAATGGCAACACCGGATCGAAAGATTTATTTATTTGTAAAATCTTATGGGGAATGACAGTGGAAGATTATGAACAGTATCACTTCATCAAAGAGCAAAAAAGCAGCAGAAGGAATAAATATTTTAAAGATGGCTTGGTGAAAGATCCAACTAAAGAAAGTCATCTTAAGAACATTTGAGAATGAAAATGGGAAAATGACCAACTGGCAAAAAATAGAAAAGATCTGCAAAGATTTTCAGAGAAAATTCTTTTCATCGTCAAGGACAGTGTAGCCACCAGCGAAGAAAACAAAGACAGGAAGAACAGCTGAATCAGACCAAATGTAATCAGAGGAGATCTGTGCTAAAGAGACCAAGAGAACTTAGATAAGTACTAACCTATGTGTCTAATGTCTCATTTATATAAAATATTTATAAGAATTATCTACACAAATTGAGTACATTATTATTAAGGGTATTAGAAGGAAACAAGTAGGCTTTTGTATGTAACATTCCATGGGAGATGACAACTTTAGATATAATTTACTGAAAAATATAAAAAACACCATATCTCATTGTGCTACTTGTCTATTGATTGGTTTGAGAAGTATTTGATTGGTAGAGCAAAAAAAAAAAAACAATCTTAGAGGCTCTCCTCCAACAAGATATCTCTCATTCTTATGTTCTGGGCTCTATCTTGGGAGCTCTCATCTTCTCTTTCTATATTTGCCCTATCTGGGTGATGTCATTAGCTCCCATGATTTCAATCATCAGGCCTAAAATATAATTCCCAGATCTACATATCTAGTCCGTACCCTTACCTTTAACTATGATCTCTCATTGCCCAGTGCCTGATGGACATCTCCACATGGATAAATGATACACATTCAGGACTCCAAATATAGTTTTGTCTAAAATGGGATGATCTTGAATGAATGGGAACCCACCCATCCCAATTCCTAAGTTCCCTATTTCTGTTAAGACAATTATCCTTCCAGTCACCAAGGTTCACAACCTTGAAAGTATTCTGACTCTTTATTCTCCTTCATCCTACACATTCAACTGATTGTTGAGTCCTGCTGATTCTCCAATCTATCCAAGACACCAGCACAAGATTAATTCTTCTAAAACACTGCTTTAATCAAACCTTAATGGTTCTACATGGCCTAAAGAATCAAGTCCATAGTTCATAAATGAGCAAAGTCTCCCACAATATGACCTCAATCTACCTTTCAAAGCTTACCCTTCATTATTATGTAACAGGAACGTTCTGTTTTAGCTAAATTTGTCTATTCTTCACCCATCCCCAATATGCCTCACACTTTCTCACCTTTCTGTTTTTATTCATACCCTTTCATCTCCTTGGAATGTCCTCCTAACCTATATCTATGTGTTGAAACCCTACCAATTCTGCAAAGCCCAATCAAGCCCTGCTTTCTCCATTAAAGTTTCCCTCCAAGCGGAAGTGATCTCTTTTCTTCTGAATTGTCAGATCTCTCTCTCTCTCTCTCTCTCTCTCTCTCATTCTCTCTCTCTCTCTCTCTCTCTCTCTCTCTCTCTCTCTCTCTCTCTCTCTCTCTCTCTCTCTCTCCCCCTCTCACACACACACACACACACACACACACACACACACATGCTAGATAATAGATGAAATGTCAGCATAGTACAATGGAAAGACAGCTGAACTTAGAGTTCAGAGAAACTAAGATCAAATATTGCCTCTTCTATTTACTTGACCTTATCACATAACCTATATAAATGCCATTTTCCTCATCTATAAAATTGGGTGATTGTATTAGATGACTTCAGAGAGTTTGTCTATTTGTCAATATATGATGTTATGACTATATGACTTCTACATTTCCTTCTAGTATTTTAGCACTTATAAGCAACCTTGTATTTAAATTATTTAGGTACATATCTTATAATAACTACCAGATTTTAAAGCAGAGATCATGACTTAGTTATCTTTGTATTCTTCATAAGGACTGGTACTGGGCTCTGAAAATAGTAGGGACTCCATAAATACTGAAGGAGGGAAGGGAAGGAAGGAGGGAGGAAGAGAGGAAGAGAGGGAGGAAGGGAAGAAGCAAATGTAGGAGGGAGAGAGAAAGGGGGAAAAGAAAGCACAAAGAAAGGAGAGAGAGAAGAAAGGAAGAAATATATCCCATAAATTAAAGTACTGGTTAATCAAGACCTACCCAAAGTCACATGGGAGGAGGGTGACCTACACTAGAATTCTCAGTTCACAAGTTTCGCTTTCACTATAAAAGACTATTATTTCAAAGTTATTCGATCGTTTTTTTTAATCAGAGAGAACGTTCAAGAAGAAACCATTACTGTGTTGGAAATACCTCTCTGTTTGGTTCCACTGTGGTTGTTGTTTTGATTTTACTTTTCTCCACTTACACCCTTTCTGCCTTTCTGATCTTCAGGCTCCACACCCTGTGGGGCAACCACTAAGTAACCTTGAAACCCTGAACCAACCCTCTGAAGAAAAGCATCCTATATTTCAAAATTTTCAACCACCCTGGGGTCCATGGAGGATGCACTCAGTGAATTCTCAGGGAAGCTGTCTAAGCCAGGAAACCTGTTTTTGCTTTCTCCCTTCCAGAGGAAAGCCTTTTACATAACTTGAATAGGCTTGTTAATATTCTCCATTCTGAACAGCATCATCCATAATGCAGGCAATTGCAGTAAATGGGAAGGTGTACTGCTGTGCATGTATTGGTTCTGTATGTGTTTGAAAACAACTCAGAGACAAAGCAAAAAGATGGAGAAAAGATTGTATTTATCTGAAAAGAAAATGGCTGGTGGGGTTGGGAAGAAATTCTGCTCACTTTTGTCATAAACCAATGTTTTAAAAATAAACTTTATCATTTTGGTAAATACCGACATTAATAATGCTGCAAAAGTTGTTTCTGTGGCAAATTGACTTCCCAGTTCTGTGTCTGAACTTTGGTATCATTTTACCATGGACATAAAATTATAAGTTCATTTCCCTCTAGAGAATCTCTTGCAAATCTTATCTTCGCTAATCTAGAAGGAGACTCTAAGAATAAGTCAAATTGCTATAGAATGGAGCTCTCATCAAGAATAGCCCTATTTTGTTGTTATTGTTCAGTCATTTCAATCGTGTCTGACTCTAAAACCCCATTTGGGGTTTTCTTGGCAAAGATACTGGAGTGGTTTGCCATTAGCTTTTCCAGCTCATTTTACAAATGAAGAAACTGAGGTAAAAAGGATTAAGCAACTTGCCCAGAGTCACACAGCTAGTAAATGTCTTGGGCCAGATCTGAACTCAGGAAGATGAGTCTTCTTAGCTCCAGACCTGACACTCTATTCATTGCACCACCTAGCCGTCCTAATAGACCATAAATCTATATTTACAAAAAATCCTAGCAGAAATAGAACAGCTGACCTGAATTTATTCTCTCATTCACTCATTAAACATTTATTAAAGACCTATCATGTGCAAAATGAGACACAGCATGGCATGATGGATAAAGAGCTGGCCTTGGAATGAAGGAAAGCCTGGGTTTGAGTCCTACCTTTGATATTTGTAGAGAATGTGCCAGTGTATTTGTGTGTTATGTTGCCCATTTAGGTTGTGTTGTGATATGAGTCTGCCCAGAGGTGGCTTGCAGGGAGGCATACCTTGATACCCCTAGAGTCTCTTCCATTCACCCTTCTCCAAAGGAGACTGATTCCTGCCAGGAAGAGAGGCAAAAGAGGTCAGAGCCTTTATTCTACCCTGTAGAAAATGTAAAAAAATATGCAAATAACCAAGAGTAACTCATAAAAAAAATTCTAAGAGAATAAAATTCTCTATAAAACTCATGAGAAAATTATAATTCTCTCATACCTCCAGTGAACTCAGTCTCTTCCCAGGACCTCATTCAGTCCATCAATTTCATAGCATCACCCCGTGATTTGGACTACCCTTAGGAGGGAAACACACTTGGGCATTGTCCTCCCAGGGAAGCATCTATCCAGTATTATGATGCTGCCCTCAGGACTTAGATTTTTCCAGAAGGAAACAAATCTGAACTATCTGAGTAGCTTCTAGATATTTTTTTATTCCTCCTTGTGGCTTTAGCACCTTACTGCTTCTTCAACTGGGGAGAGCACATGTCCCACCTTCTTTTTCCCTAAGAGGTTGAAACTGCCCAGCAACTCACCATTCTCTCAGTAGAACACTAGATTTCAGGATTCTTTTCCTTCTCCAAGAGTCTGTCAATGACAGGACTTTTATCTACCATGTGTCCCCATCACTGGCTCTCCAGAACTGGGTCCAAGAAGTTCTCAGAGTCCAGGGAGGCAGGACACAAGAACTCTCAGTACTCTACTGTATCTCTAGTTATTGCCCTCTCTCAGAAAAGGGAGAATGGGTTATCTGTTGGTCCCTTGGGACCCTGCCTATGTGTGCCACTACCACTCCTTCCCCAGGGACCAAAGTTCACTCTCAGTTCTCTGTCTCTGACCTATACTCAGCAAAGGGAAAAGGAGTGAGGTAAAAGGGTCGACCCTGCAATATTTTCATTTTTATAGGAATATTGTTGGGTAGGGATTATTTCATTCATTGTATTTTTATCCCCAGAAACTAGCACATTGAAGGAGCTTAATAAATATTTGTTGATTGATTTACTGACCATTAGACCACAATAATCTTAGCTCAAATGATAAAATACAAAGTCCCAAAGAATTGCCACCTTGTAAGTTCATCAAGATGATCTAGGAACTCCCTTGACCGACCTCCTACACAAGCAGGAATGTGAACCAAAAAAAAATTAGTAAGAAATCTCTAACTTTCTTCTTTATACAACTAATTCTTGCCATTCCTCCCGAATCACCTACACACATACACACGCGTGCACACACACACGCACACACACACATGCACACATGCACACGCACACACGCACACACACCCATCCTATCCCCAGTCATTCTTGATCATTGAATTTCCTCAGACAAAAGAATTCTCATTAGTTGTTCAATGTTCTAGAGTCTGGTCCCTGTTACCAATTCCATGGCAATCATAGTCAGAGAATGACGAAAACTCTTCCTTGTTTGTACTTTCTAGTTTCCTGTAAAGCCTCTCACCCACCTCATTTCTGGTCCACTCCCAAGTCAAACCTATGTCTATTGGGTGCATCTGGAATCTGAACATAGAAGGGTATTGGTTTTCCCATTTTATTAGCTCCACACTTCCTCAAATCAAATGTCAACACTTTACCTTTACACTAAGGCCCATCTGATTGAGAAATGTTTATTTCATAAATATTTGAGGTTTGTCAGCTGGGTAGAAAGTCATAGCTAAAGAGTATTTATTAATCTCTGAACATAAAACAGTATTGGGAATTGGGACAGGATACCTGTGTGTATACTAATATACGTGTGTGTGTACATATGTGTGTATATATAATATATACACATATATGTGTGTCTATGTGTGTACATGTGCGTATATTATATGTATGTATATATGTGTGTATATGTGTGTGCATATATATGTGGGTGCATATATGTGTGCATGTGTATGTACTGTGTGTACATGTGTATATGTATATGTATGTGTTCATATGTGTGTATATGTATGTATATGTGTGTATGTGTATATACGTGTGTGTATATGTGTGTATACAAATATGTGTGTGCATATGTGTGTGTATGTGTGTGCGTATAGTGTATACATACACATATATATTCCAAGATACCCAGCTATGACACTGACTAGTTCTCTGACCTTAGATGAGTCATTTAACTTTACTATCTTTATCCCAGCAGTTGCGCCTAACAGTAAGTTTTTAATAAATGTTCATTGAATTGAACCGCATCTAAGGAGAGGGCTGAACTAGGGATCCTCTCTATCTGTTTCTATTCTTCAAACTCAGTGCTGTTTAATCTAGAGCACTGGGCCTGGAGTCAGGGAGTTTTTTAGTAGCTGTTCAGTTGTTTTTCAGTCATGTCTGACTCTTCGAGATCCTATTCAGAATTTTCTTTGGCAAAGATACTGGAGTAGTTTTGCCATTTCCTTCTCCAGCTCATTTTGCAGATGAGGAAACTGAGGTAAACAGGGCTAAGTGATTTGTCGAGGGTCATACAGGTAGTAGTGTCTCAGGCCACATTTGAACTCAGGAAGATCCAGGCTGAGTGCTCCATCCACAGCTCCACCTGTCAGCCCAGATTCAGGAAGATCTGAATTCAAATCTTGTTTCATATACTTAACTAGCTGTGTGGCCCTAGGCAAGTCTCTTAACCTCTGGATGCTTCAGTTTCCTCAACTGTAAAGTTGAGAACATAATAGCACCAACCTCACCAAGTTGTTGTGAAAATCAAATGAGATAATATCTGCAAAGCATCTAGAACAGTGCTCGGCACACACTAAGTGCTCAATGAAGCCTTGTTCTCTTCCCTTTCTTTGATCAGTGGTCTAGATGGTGGAACATGAAGCCCATTACAGATTACATCAGTCTAGGTGACAAGAAACGAAGTTAGAGTGGGCTTTTTAGCACCTTAAGAGATCTATGTTAAAAAAGTGGTCAAAAAGAAGTCAAATTAAATCCTATAATAATAAAGCATAAATAGTATGTCTGAAAATGTAAACAAAACTGTGTCTGGACAAACCGGGCAAGGGCTGGATCGTAAATCTAGAGGTGGAATGACCTCGGTGACATCTCACTGATAAGGAGATTGAGGCTCAAGGAGCTAGAAGTGCTAGAAAGGACTCTAGAGGTCCAAGTTCAACCTTTTCAAAACTGTCCAAGGCCACACAGACAGTAAGCTTCAAAGATGGGACTTAAAGCCAGAATCCCTGATTTTAGACGTCGTGCTTTCTCCACTACCCAATGTGAACCTAGCCTTGGTAGGTCACTCTCCTCTGTATTTCTCCCCAGTTTCTCTTTCACCTTAGCAGGGAAAAGCAGCAAAACACATTCCTGAATCTGCACCACACCAAGGCACTATGTTGGTGAAAACTGTAATGCTTTAAAATAATTGTGGGTAAGAAATCATATCTACAAAGAAGATAAAACAAATGGAAAGACAAATTCGAAGTGATTCAGAATGAAGAAAGCAGAGTCAAAACAATATAAATGCTACAACTATATTAAAAACTGCAGTACAATCTGATAAAAACACAAGAAAAGAAGATTGGAAGGAACACAGAAACACATAAGATGCTAACACCATTATTCTGTTACTGTTTATATCCACACTCACTTTTTAAACAAATACTAAATACTCTGGATTTATTGAGTTGTGTAAGATGGAATTTTTAATTTCATTTACCTGAATGTTTTAGTCATTTATTCAGTTTGAATAAGAATGTGATTGTTGAGATTGTCTGATGTGTAAACTAAAAGGGGGCAACATTTTCTGCCTAATTCTAAAGATTTATTAAAATGACTTTAGGTGACAAGGTCATGGAGATAGCAGAGGTCAAGTTTCAAGTTTGATAGTAATCATAGAATCGCAGACTTCTTGTTTTGGAAGAAACCTCACAGACCATTTCATACAACCCTGATCCAATGTATGAGTCCCCTATGCTGCATATATAGAGGCCTTGCCCCTCACCTTTGTCCACCAGAGCATCCTAGCTGTAGCACCACTCAAAGCTTCTGCCCTGGAGCCACTAGAGAAACAGGCAAGAGTACTTAAGTCACTACACCCCTGGCCCTTGCCCCATTTGAGGTTCTAAACATTATTTTTCACCTATGACCTTCTTTACTCCCGTGGCTAACAAACTCCCACCACCTGTCACTATCTCCATCCTTAATGTTGCTCACTCATAAGCCATATGAAAACAAATTATCCCCAAACCCTATTTCCCATTCTCTCATCCCAGCCTCCTCAATCCTATTCTACACATGTCCTAGTCCAACCCTGCCCATCCCTTCCACTTTGCCCTCTAGAATTCTGGACCTATAGTGACCAAACTTTTCTTCATTCTGTAACTTTTTGTCTTATACTCTTTCTATCTCCTTGCCCTCACTGGGACCTGGCTTTCCCTCCAATGATACTCCATCACTTGACACTGTCTCCACTAGTAACTCTGACTTTCCTTGGATCACACATGCCCCACCACACAGCTCCTGGAGCAGGGAGGAGGGAGGTGACAATATTCCTTATTTTCCACTGCCACTTCACCATCACTCACCATTTTGAAGTTCACACAATTAAAATTTTCTTTCTTATTCAAATTATGATGGGTACTGTGTACCAACCCCCAGGTCATTTGCCTCTCTTTCTCAATGAATTTAGTACCTGATTCACTATCTTCCTCCCTTCCTCAACTCTCACCTTGCTGATATGGTACTTCGGCATTCATATTTATACTTCTTCACATTCCCTAACCTCTAAATCCATCAGTCTCCTTAAATCTCATGATCTACTCTTTCATAGCACCTTAACCACACTCAGGGATGACTGTATTCTGGATCTTACCATTACTCGTAAATACTACACAACCTCAGTCAAAAACTCTGATATTCTTCTATCTGACCAAAACCTCCTATCATTCTATCTCACCCTATACCCCACCCCTCCTAAACTGATTCATTTCCCACCCCTTAGAACTTTCTAAGTATTCCTGCTCTGATTGCACTTTCCTCCCTCTCAGATCTCAACTCTACATTTTCAGTTCCTCTAAATCCCTTACCCTCTTGCCCTTACATCACTTATCCTTTGCCAAGGGGATAACTCTCACCATCAGCTTCTTCATACCTACAAATGTGCTGATATGATATATTATAAATTCATTTGATCCAACTGGGCCCTCACTGCATCAAGGCAATTCTTTTATTCCTCTTTGATTGATTTTCATGTCTCCCTCTTGGAGTAAGATATTAAACTGAGAGTTCCTTGAGAACAAGGTACCGTCTTTTACCTTTCTCTGTATCTCTAGCACTTAGCACAATATCTGGTGCATAGTAAGCTCTTAATAAGTGCTTGTTCTCTCCTATCCCTCTGTACCCCCTAACTGCACTCCTTCAGCTGAAGACATCACATCTTACCTTAGTGAGAAAACTTAGGCCATTTGATATGAGCTCCTTCTTCTCTCTTCCTTATCACAAAACCCCTGATATAATTTCCCACTCTCTTGACCTTCACTCAGTCTCTGATAATGAGGTCACCCTTTTCCTTACCAAAGCTAACTACATATGCACTTGATCACATTTCCTCTCATCTTCTCCAGCAGATCATCTCCATGAATCATCTTCCCTTTCTCTATGATTTCCAAGCTGTTTCTATCTACTGGTTCTTCCCTCACTACTTTCAAATATCTGTCTGCAGTTCTGGGAGTCAAGATGGCGGAGTAAGCAGTGATTTGCTGTAACTCTTCCATATTCACCTCCAAACAACCATAAAATAGCACCCTAAAACAAATCCTGGAACAGCAAAATGGGGTGAAGCAATCTTTGACCCCAAGAAACTTGGAACAATGACAGGAAAGGTTGGTCTCACTAAGGTAAGAGGGGAGCGTGCAGTCCAAGACAGGAAGCATCCTAGCCAGCCAGCACAAAGCCCCACCTCAGCAAACCAAAAGGAGATCCTGAGCCCTACTGCAGTGGAGCAGGGAAACTCCCACACTGGGACTCTCCAAGTACCTCAGCATAACCACGGGACCAGGCAGACTCCACCTCTGAGAAGCATGTGCTTCATCAGAGCCCATACAAAGAGGCAACATCCAGAGGCCAGACTTTCATGTGGTTCAGCTTAGCACAAGGCAAACAGGTAGATGCCAACCCTATGGGTGCCTAAGCAAACAGTCAGCTACCAGCACAGGACACCACCCCTTGCTTCAGCATAGCCCTGGGCAAACAGGCAGCCACCAGCAGCCAGACCACCACATGCTTCAATGTTTCCCAAAGGAAATGAAGAAATACCCCACCAGCCCCGCATACCCCTGACACCAGCACTAGGAGCCCACCTCAGGACCAGGCAAGTTTCCAGACCCCCTTACGGCTTCTAGCAGTGCCAGCTACCCCCACCCGAACCCTTTAGGCAGCACCAGATATGAGGGCCCCCACAGGCTTCGGGGCGACATCAGTGCAGAACCAGGTAAACAGACAGGGTACAGCTCCTGGCATAAGAAGCCTGAGACAGTGACCCTTCTGTCCAAGGAGAAGAGATCAAATTTAAAAGAAAGGGAAAAGGCCAAAAAATAAGTAAAAACAATAACAAAAAAAAGAATCTGACCATAGAAAGTTTTATGATTTCAGGGAAAACCAAGACTCAAACTCAGAAGAGAGAACAGTGTCAGAACACCTATGGACAAAACTCCAAAGCAAAATGTGAAGTGACCTCAAGCCCAGAAAGAACTTATGGAAGAGCTGAAAAATGAGCTGAAAAATCATATAAGAGAGGTAAAAGAAAAATTGGGAAAATAAATGAGAGTGATGTAAGAGAATTATGAAAAAAAGTCAACAGCTTGGATAAAAAAAAAATTTCTTAAAAAGTAGAATTGGCCAAATGGAAAAGAAAATACAAAAGCTAATTAAGGAAAACAATTCTTTAAAAGCTAGAATTGAGCAAGTGGAGGCTATAGACTCTATGAGACATCAAGAATCAATCAAACAGATTAAGGGAGCAGAGCCAAGATGGCATCTGGAAAGCAGGGACTTGCCTAGGGCTCTCCCCCAGGGCCTTCCAAACACCTATTAAAAATGACTCTCAACAAATTCTAGAACTGCAGAACACACGAAATACCTGAGGGAAGCAGGGCTCCAGTCCAGGACAGCCTGGATGGTCACTGGGTAAAGTCTTTCGCATGGGGCTGGGGAGCGAAGCAGAGCCCAGCATGGGCCACATGGACCAACCAGACCAGGAACTTGATGGAACAGGCCCTAGCATCCTAAATCAGTGAACTGTGGCAGTTACCAGACTTCTCAACCCACAAACATCAAAGACAACAGAGAAGGTTAGTGGGAAAAGCTGCGCGGGACAGAGTGAAAGGAGTCCCCCTTTCAGCCACCACCCCGGAGGCAGCGGGGTGGTGCAGCTACAGAACTACAGCTGCAGTTGCTTCCAGCCCCAGGCCCACCTAGTGGGAGGAAATGAATGGAAGATCTGAGCTGGAGTGCAGAGCCAGCTTAGATCTGAGTCTGGTCCAGGTTGACGGTTCTTGGGGGAGGAGGAGCACTGGTGTGGCAGAGCTTGCTGTGTAGAAATAGCTCTGAAAACAACAGTGCAGCCACTCAAGCTTGGGACAAAGTACTCTCTACTCTACAAGCAATCATACCCCAACAAAAAACTCAAGGGTCACATAAGTTGGCTGGGAACATGGCCAGGCAGTGAAAACGAACTTAGATTCAGACCCAGACTTTGGAATCTTTCTTTGGTGACAAAGAAGACCGAAACATACAGCCAGAAGAAGTAAGAAAGTCAAAGAGCCTACATCAAAAGCCTCCAAGAAAAACATGAACCGGTCTCAGGCCATGGAAGAGCTCAAAAAGGATTTGGAAAAGCAAGTTAGAGAAGTAGAGGAAAAATTGGGAAGAGAAATGAGAGTAGTGTGAGAAAACCATGAAAAACAAGTCAATGACTTGCTAAAGGAGACCCAAAAAAATACTGAAGGAAATAACACCTTAAAAAATAGACTAACTCAAACGGCAAAAGAACTCCAAAAAGCCAATGAGGAGAAGAATGCCTTGAAAGGCAGAATTACCCAAATGGAAAAGGAGGTCCAAAAAACCACTGAAGAAAATACTACCTTAAAAATTAGATTGGAGCAAGTGGAAACTAGTGACTTTATGAGAAATCAAGATATTATAAATCAGAACCAAAGGAATGAGAAAATGGAAGACAATGTGAAATATCTCATTGGAAAAACCACTGACCTGAAAAATAGATGCAGGAGAGATAATTTAAAAATTATTGGACTACCTGAAAGCCATGATCAAAAAAAAAGAGCCTAGATATCATCTTTCAAGAAATTATCAAGCAGAACTGCCCTGATATTCTAGAGCCAGAGGGTAAAATAGAAATGGAAAGAATCCACTGATCCCCTCCTGAAAGAGATCTCAAAAAGAAAACTCCTAGGAATATTGTTGCCAAATTCCACAGCTCCCAGATTAAGACCACAAGCAGCCAGCAAGAAACAATTTGAGTATTGTGGAAACACAATCAGAATAACACAAGATCTAGCAGCTTCTACGTTAAGGGATTGAATGGCTTGGAATATGATATTTTGGAGGTCAGTGGAGCTAGAATTAAAGCTAAGAATCACCTACCCAGCAAAACTGAGTATCATGCTCCAAGGCAAAATGCAGACCTTCAATAAAATAGAGGATTTTCAAGCTTTCTCGGTGAAAACACCAGAGCTGAATAGAAAATTTGACTTTCAAACATAAGAATCAAGAGAAGCCTGAGAAGGTAAACAAGAAAGAGAAATCATAAGGGACTTACTAAAGTTGAACTGTTTTGTTTACATTCCTACATGGAAAGATGATGTGTATAATTCATGAGACCTCAGTATTAGGGTAGCTGAAGGGAATATATATATATATATATATATATATATATATATATATATATGGACAGAGGGCACAGGGTGAGTTAAATATGAAGGGATGACATCTAAAAAAATAAAATCAAATTAATGGATTAGAGAGAAACATATTGAGAGAGGGAGAAAGGGAGAGATAGAATGGGGTAAATTATCTTGCATAAAAGTGGCAAGAAAAAGCAGCTCTATAAAAAGGGAAGAGGGGGCAGGTGAGGGGGAATGAGTGAATCTTGCTGTCATCGGATTTGACCGGAGAAGGAATAACATACACACTCAGTTGGGTATCTTACCCCACAGGAAAGAAGGAAGAAGGAGATAAAAAGCAGGGATGATAGAAGGGAGGGCAGATAGGGGGAGGAGGTAATCAAAAGCAAACACTTTCAAAAAGGGACAGGGTCAAGGGAGAAAATGGAACAAAGGGGGATAGGATAGGAAAGAGCAAAATATAGTTAGTTTTTCACAACATGAGTTTTGTGGAAGGGTTTTACATAATGATATGCATGTGGCCTATGTTGAATTGCTTGCCTTCTTAGGAAGAGTGGGTGGGGAGGGAAGAGGGGAGAGAATTTCAAACTCAAAGTTTTGAAAAAACAGATGTTCAAAAAAAAAAGTTTTTGCAGGCAACTAGTAAATAAGATATACAGGCAATGGGGCATAGAAATCTATCTTTCCCTACAAGAAAGTAAGAGAAAAGGGGATGGGGGGGAGTGGGGTGACAGAAGAAAGGGCTGACTAGGGAATGGAGCAACCAGAATATATGCCATCTTGGAGTGGGAGGGAGGGTAGAAATGGGGAGAAAATTTGTAATTCAAATTCTTGTGAAAATCAATGCTGAAAACTAAAATATTAAATAAATAAATACAAAAAAGGAATCAATCAAACAAATTCAAAAGAATGAAAAAAAAATTGAAATGTAAAATACCTCATGAGAAAAACAATTGACCTGGAAAATAGGGAACAGTATCAGAACCATTGGACTACCTGAGAGCCATAATCAAAATGAGAACCTGGACAGTATCTCTCAGGAAATTATCAAGGAAAGTGATATCCTGGAACCAGACAGCAAAATAGGCATTGAAAGAATTCCCCAATCACTTCAGGAAGGAGATCTCAAAATAAAAACCCCAAGGAACATTATAGCCAAATTTTGGAACTATCAGGTCAAGGAAAAAATACTGTAAGTGGCCAAAAAGAAATAATCCAAATACCAAGGAGCCACAATCAGGATTACACAGGACTTAGTAGGTACAACTTTAAAAAGAGTGGAGGTCATGGAACATGATATTCTAGAGGACAAAGGAGTTTGGACTACAACCCAGCAAAATTAAGCATAACATATCAGGGCAAAAGGGTCAGTTAATTAAATAGAAGGATTTCAAGCTTTCATAAGGAGAAGGCCAGATTTAAACCAAAAATTTTATCTCCAATATCAAGACCCAAGAGAAACATAAACAGTTAAAAACGGAAAAGAAAACATAAGGTATTCAACAGAGCTAAACTGTTTACATACCTATATGGAAAGATACTTGTAATTTTTAAAAAATTGTATCACTAATAGTACAACTAGAAGGAATATACACAGGCAGAGGGTATGGGTATAAGGTGAATCTGAGGGAATGACATAAAAATTATTAAGGGATGAGAAAGAGGAGTACACTGGGTACAGAAGAAAGGGAGAAGTAGAATGGGGCAAATTATTTCATATGAAGAGGGGCAAAAGACTTATTACAATGGAGGGAAAATGGGAGGGTGGGTGATGGGTGTCTATTGAACCTTATTCTCATCAGTATTGGCTGAAAGAAGGAATTAATATATACAATCAGTTGGCTATAGAAATCTATCTTACCCAACAGGGAAATAGGAGGGGAGAAGATTAAGTAAAGGAGCAGGGAGGGGGGTAGAATGGGGAACTGACAGAAGGGAGGGCAGATGAGGGGAAGTAGTAGATAGAAGAAAAACACTGGTGAGGAGGGAAAGAGTGAAAGAAGAGAGTGGAAAAACAGGATGGAGAGAAATACATAGTAATCATAACTGGGAATGTGAATGGGTTGAACTCTCCCATAAAACGGAAGTGGATAGCAGAGTGGATCAAAAGCCGGAATCCTACAATATGCTATTTACAAGAAACACTTGAAGCAGAGAGACACACACAGTAAAAGGTAAGGCACTGGAGCAAAATCTTTTATGCTTCAGCTGAAGTAGAAAAAAAGGCACAGGTAGTAATCTTGATCTCAGACAAAGTAAAAGCAAAAATAGACCTAATTAAAATAAGGGAGGAAACTACAACTTGCTAAAAGGTACCACAGAGAATGAAGCAATATCAACATAAACATAAATGGACCAGGTGGTATAGGATGTGTATTCTTAAAGGAGAAGTTAAGTGAGTTACAAGCATTATGAGATATAGATCAATTTGATTATATTAAAAATAAAAAGCTTTTGTACAAAAAAACCCCAATGCAACCAATATTAAAAGGAAAACAGATAATTTCTTGAAAGATGATATCTAGGCTCTTTTTTTGATCGTGGGTAGAAATGGGGAGAAAATTTGTAATTCAAACTCTTGTGAAAATTAATGCAGAAAACTAAAAATATTAAATGAATAAATAATGATAAAAAAGGAAAGTAGAAAGCTGGGAAACAATTTTACAGTAAATGTCTCTGATAAAGGCCTCATTTCTCAAATGTATAGAGAACTGAATAAAAATTATAAGAATACAGGCCATTCCCTAGTTGATAAATGGTCAAATGAATAGGCAGTTTTCAGATGAAGAGATCAAAGTTATCTATAGGCATATGAAAAAGTGCTCTAAATCACTTTTGATTAGAGAAATGCAAATTAAAATAACTCTGAGATACCATGTCACACATATCAGACTGGCAAATATGATCAAAAAAGGAAAATAATTAATGTGGGAGGATGTGGGAGAATTGGGACACTGATGCACTGTTGGTGGAGTTGTGAACTGATCCAATCATTCTGGAAAGCAATTTGGAAATATTCCCAAAAGACAACCAAACTGTGCATACCCTTTGATCCAGCAATACTAGGTCTGTATGCCAAAGAAATCATAAAAAGGAAAGGACCTACATGTACAGAAATATTTATAGCAGCCTTTTTTTGGTGGCAAAACATTGAAAATTTGGGAATGCCCACTAATTGGAGAATGGCTAAACAAACTGTGGTATATGAATGTATCATGTATCATGAATAAGAAATGATGAACAGGCAGATTTCAGAAAAACCTGGAAAAACTTGCACAAACTGATGCAAAGTGAAACGAGCAGAACCACGAAAGCATTTTACACAATATCAGCAACATTGTGTGATTACAACTATGAATGACTCAGCTCTTCTCAGCAACACAATGATCCAAGAAAAGTACAAGGGACTCACAAAGGAAAGTGCTATCCATATCCAGATAAAGAACTGATGGACTCTGAATACATATTGAAGCATTCTTTCTTCACTTACTTTATTCTTTTTTGTGTCTTTTTTCTTTTGATCTGTTTCTTCTTTCACAACTATGACCAATATGGAAACATGTTTTACATGATAGTATATGTATAATCGATATCAATTTGCCTACCATTTTAAGAAGAGAGGAGGGGAGGGAGAGAGAAAAATTTGGAACTCAAAAATCTTATAAAAGTGAATGCTAAAAATTGTGTTGACATGTAATTGGAGGGAAAATAAAATGCTATTTAAAAAAAATAAATGCCTATCTCCCCAATCTTAAAAAAAAGCTTTAATAGACCCTAGCACCACCTCAATCTATCATTTTCTATTTCTTCTTCAGTCAAACTCCAGAAAACACTGTCTATACTTTACTTCCTCTTCCTCTCCATCACTCCTTAACTCTTTTGTGCTAAAGCAGACTTAGGAAAGTTCAAAATACTAAAAACACAGGACAAGGATACACAGAGCTCACAACACACTAGAGAAAGACAGCTTTACAGAGGGGAGACACAAAATGAAGAGGTGATCAGAAGGGTGGACACGAGGTAGTCCACTGGGGTCCTAGATGGAGCTAGGCACCTTGCTGGGGCTCCAAAAGAAAATGAGGCAAGCTCTCTCAAGATATATAAATTCTGATGGGTTTTATAGGATTCTTATGTAAGTTGTAAGGTCAATGGGATACAAGATCTTCCCTGCCCATTAATAGGCTTCACACGTAGCCCTGATGCAGAGCCAATTAGGCTCTTGGCCACAGGGATTTACTCACCTTTCCAATTAAGTGCTGATTTCCAAGCTTCTCAGCACTAAGCTAATGAAGTGCTTTTTTTCCAATCAAGTGTCTTTGATTGGAAACAGGATATATTGTATTGCTTGAAGGGAGTGAAGCAGGCAGAGAGAGAAGCAAGTGGAGGGAAGAGCTTGCCTAGAGGAACTTAATGCTCCCTGGATTGATGATGAATACCTTGCTAAATCTTGTCTTCTAGTATCCTAATAGTATTCCAAATAAATATTTTGGTTTTGTCTTAGAGGAAGAGAGTTTCTTGTATTTTGTGAACTAACCCTGGAAATGCCTATGTATATTACTAGCAGCTGCTATGAGTATCTCATTGACAGTACATAAGTCTAGCAGTACTAGTGAAAGGGAATAAGGAAACTTGACCTGGGAGCTATTGCTGATTCATGGTAGTGGGGAGAGAAAAGACTCCAGGGGAACTGGCAGCCAGTTGCTATTCAAACTCTTGACAAGTGGGAAAACAGGATTTAAGCTGTTCGTGCTGGTCTTACTCTGATACAGTAACTCATTTGCCCTGAGCTTTCCCACAGCTCCTTGGTTTAGCAGGGTAGAGAGGCTAGACCTTTGCAATCCAGCTTCCATCTTTATCACTCAACTATCATTCTACCCCTAGCTCCCCACCAAAGTTACCTATAATCACATAATTGCTATATATAGTAGTCTTTTCTCAATCCTCTTCTTTCTTGACCTCTGTAACAGCAAGCACCCTGACACATCTAAGATGGCCTGCTAGCACAAGTTCTTCTACCTGCTTTTCTAAAGGAAAGACAACTTTTTAAAGGAGTCAACAATCTTTAATTACATTCACTAGTTCAGAGAAAAGGCCAGCACCCTGAATGTGGAGAAAATACAAGCAAAGAAATTAGCACCAAGATCAACAAACAGGGTTCTAACTGTCTGAACAAAGTAATACAACCACCTACATATACCACCAGACCAGGAGAGTAGTGTGAGTAGTGGGTGGGGGGACTCTTAACAAACAGCTACTCAGAGTCCTGTCCAGCAAATCAAAAGGTCCTTCTCATAAATGAACCCTCAAAGCAAGATACCAACCTCAGAACATATATCTATATATATATGTATATGTATATATATAATATATGTATATATGTGTGTGTGTATATATGTATATGTATATAATATGTGTGTATATGTGTATATAAACATATATGTATACATACATACATACATATATATATATATATTATATATATATGTATATATACTTTTGGCTAATAGGCTCAGAGCCAGAAGGCATCACAACCCTCGATTCAGTGCCTAATTAGCTTAATGCCAAAAGGTATGAAAGCCTTCCTTCAAGCAACTTCCCCTAAGCAAGCTTTCCCTTTAGGCAAGTTCCTCCCCCAGTGGGTTCTATGTGACTCAGGATTTATCACAGCTGTGAGATGGACCAGAGCTCAAAGCAGCAAGACATCCCTGATTGAAATACCTGTGTACCTTTAGACCTGGGAACATGACCCCTGTTCCAGGAAAAAAGGGTGGTCACATAGGCCTATTAATGGATGGGGAAGATCTTCATATTCCATTAACATTACAACCTTTACTTCTTTTTACACTATTGACCACTAGCTCCTTGAAAGGTAGTAAAGCATAGTAGATAGAGCATGGGATTTCAAGTCATGAAAGCAGGCTCTATTCTGCCTCCAACTGCTAATGCCCTCTATTCCTCCCTAACTATAGTGCCTTGTTTTCTATGTTGTTGGGTTTGTTAGTATTCACTCTGGTTGAACTCTTTGTGAGTAGAGATTGTTTCATTCTTTGCATTTGTTTGACCAGAACCTAAAGTAGCGCTTCACACAAGAACAATGCTTAATAACTCCTTGTTGATTAAATGATTGGAATCACAAACAAGTATCATTCATCCTCTATGGGAACATTTATAATGACAGATAACTCTCACTACCCATGAAAAAACTCTTTCTATCTTGTAAAGGTCTTATGCAGAGAACTTATTTCCATTTGATTCTCTGTGTGTGCATGTGTGTCTCTTTCTGTCTCTGTCTCTGTCTCTCTGCTTCTGTCTCTCTTCTCTCTCATATACACACATACGTAGAATGTACATAGATATCTATATAGATATAGGTCTCCTGTTGGGAATACAATAATACAATTCAATCTCTCTGTTTCTTTGATTTTCTAAACACACAGAGTACTGGCTGCCACCACAGGGTCTTTTGTAGCTAACTGTTCTATGCCATACAGATTAGAGGAGGAGATCATAGCATTTAGAGCAGGAAGGGACCTTAGAGATTATTTAGCCCAATTACCTCATTTTATACCTGAGGAAACTGAGTTCCAGAGAAGGGGTTTGTCCAGAGTCACTGAGGTAGCAAATAATTAGCCACAGTAATTTTGAAAAAGAAACCAGGTTTGTGGGAGACAGGAGAGAGAGAGAATTTGGAACTCAAAATGTCTTTTAAACAAACAAATGCTAATAATTGCATTTTACATGTAATTGAGGGAAAAAAAATTTTAAAAGGCAATACCACAAGAAAAGAAAAAGAGAACACCTTTCTCTATAACCTATTTTAACCAACTTAAGGTCTCAGGAAGATTCCAACCCACATTTTATGTTTTGATATATCTGTGCAGTGTTTGTCTACTTTTAATCCCAGATCCCTTATTTAGTATGTCAGAAAGCAACAGTTTAATCTGTGTCCCAGCCCATGCAGAAAGAGAAGACTGTGCGTCCTGGATAACCAGTGAACAAAATCAGGCATTATTGGGGCAGTTGGGGAAGGATTTAACTCCAGGGGCAAGTTTACTAGTGTGTCTCATTTGGAGGGAGAGAAGAAGGAGGGGAATTCCGATCCAGTATAGAGAAGCAAAGAGAGAGCTGAAGCATCAGAAATGAGAATATAGACAACGAGCACTGCCAAATAATGGAGTTCAAGTCAAGACACTTGGTGCCTATTGAGATCTCTAAGTCTCCCTCCAGCTCTAAAAAACATGACTCTAAACCAAAGATAAGGGATGAAAGAGAAAACTACCTGCTGTATAGCCTTGGGCAAATCACTTAACTTCCCTTATCTTCAGTTATCTTCCCCTGTAAAATTAAGAATTTGGCCTAGATGACCTCTGAGGTCTTTTTCAGCAGTTATTAAGCTGATCAGTCAATCAACTGTCATTCATGAAGTGCTTACTACAAGTCAGGTAGCACCAAATCTACGAGCATATGAAGATCAAGCATTGAAAGTCATCATCAAAATCATAAATAAACCAGATACGAATGGGGGTGGGGAGGAAAGGGGGAAATGTCACTATCAACATTATTTGTCTAGTGACAGGATCAGAGGGCTTGTGGACTTCCCTTAACTAGGCACACCAATGTCACAGACTTCACTACTCTATCATCTTACAGGACTCAGGTCTCTGGGAGTCTGGTTACTGACAGTTGCTCCAATACTGAATACTTACATCCTTTTGATCTTTTTAATGCTTGTATTGCTTGTGTTTTGGATGTTTGTCAGTTTTAATATTTGATTAGTTTTTAAGAACTTGCATTTCAAATTCTTTTAGCCTCCTCGTTTGCTTAAATGCCTATGTTCTTGTCAGCTCATTAATAGTAAAGGGAATTCATTGGACTTCTCCACAATGCAGAATCATAGTCCATGCTCCACAGCTGACCAGCTTCTCTACTTAGTACAGGAACTAAGAGCAAAGATACCCTAATCTAGTGGGAGAGCTAGGAAGCATATTCTTGTTTGGGTAACATGTATGGGCAGGTAAGTGGTACAGCAGGTAGAGTACCGCGCCTGGAGTCAAGAAGACTCATCTTCAGGAGTTCAAATCTGGCCTCAGATCATGTGACCCTGGGCAAGTCATTTAACTCTATTTGCCTCAGTTTCCTCATTTGTAAAATGAGCTAGAGAAGGAAATGGCAAATCACTCCAATCTCTGCCAAGAAAACTCCAAATGAGGTCACAAAGAGTTGGAAACAACTGAACAACTTGGGCTGTAAATCTTTTCCCTACACTGCACAAAACATTTTCTAATACATTTTCTGACAGGGTTTTTCAAAAGGGTTGTGTTTGTCATTCGTTCTTGAAGAGGACCATGACATCAGGGAAATTATGACATGACTTGCAGTTGACTTTGATTTGAGAAAGGGAGGACTGTGCAAGGTCACCAGCCTCACTTTCTCCTCGAGTCATCTGG
This sequence comes from Trichosurus vulpecula, assembly GCF_011100635.1. Taxonomy (NCBI): domain Eukaryota; kingdom Metazoa; phylum Chordata; class Mammalia; order Diprotodontia; family Phalangeridae; genus Trichosurus; species Trichosurus vulpecula. Next base: position 308,381,089 of record NC_050576.1, on the reverse strand, counting down.
GTCCAGTGCACTGATATTCATCAGGAAGACTGGAGATGGCCTTTTCAGGCTACGGTCTTTTCAGGTTCTCACTTTGAGTGAGATAATGCCCATTGTGAACAGGCATCTTTAAGAAGTTAATCAAGGGAGGGCCCCTTTAATCAAAACTCAAAAAAAAAAATCAAACTGGGAGGGGAAGACCCTCAGGGTTCCTGGCCAAAAGAGAAACAGTTACTATTTAGTATTTATATTAGCTCTTTGCTAAGAGGGCAGGGACCTATTGTCCAATCTATGAGCTCCTTTTATCTATCAAGTCCCGTCATCATTTCCCTGATGTCATGGTCCTCTTCAAGAAAGAAGGACAAACACAACCTCTGAGTAGCCTCTGCCTCTGCCTCCACCTCTGCCTCTGCCTCCCCTCAGCCCTCCTTCTCCCTCCTCTCCATGCTCCATTTCAATGGCTGAAGGCTGCCTCCCAAAAGGGGTATAGTCTGTCCAAGGTCATAGGACTCAGCTTACTCAGTCTCCATACTCCTTAGTCCCTTTATACTCACTCATCATGAAACCCCAGCAGAACTTCACCCACTTTAAGGATCTGGCTACCTTTCCTGACCAATGGACCACAGGTGAGCTATTCTCTGATGCAGTCAGGCATTGGTCATGTTCCATGAAAGAATCTAGGAGAAAACAATAGAGAAGAGAATCTCCTGTACTTTGTAGATAGGCAGATGAATAGCTTATAATCCCCCAGGTTCAAAAAGGAGCTTAAAACCTGATGAATCTGCATGGTACCTAACTTATCACTCAGGAACTTTTCAAAATGCTACATGGATTTGTTTGTTTTCAGAAATGTTTGTGACTTTCGAAAGTGCAAACCCTCCATCAGCACCACCCATGCTTGTCAGTTTCCCATGAAATAACAAAGGTCTTGACCAAACCACAAATACAATATTTGCTTAAAGGCATTTAGCATCCTGAAGAATTTGAACAGAGGAAAATATCTCTAAAATCTATCCAACCAGTGGTTTGGAGCAAAAGAGAAACACCAATCAGAGGAAAAGTGATTAATCTCAGACCTACTAGACTATCTCCTTCTCCTGATTTTTCTCATCCTCTGAGTTATTCTAGCAACCAAATTAAAAAAGAAGAAAAGAAACAAAAAAAAATAAAACCAGAAGACTTATTCTCAAAGTCTCCATCAGCTGAAGCATTAACAGCTTCCAGCTGAGAAAATATCTTTTCACTTTGCTTAAGCCTAATCATTATTTTCTCCCTCCTACAGGAGTTTCAGGCTCATACAAAGAATCGCAATACAAAAGGCCATGCAGATAATTTTAAGGAGTTGCTTGTAGACTTACAGCTCATAATTTGAGTATAATTCCATATTGAGATGTCACTGTTTTGAATTCTTTTTCTAGAAAGAGAAACTTTGCCCCTCTATTCTTTAAAAGCCTAATCAGAAATGTGCCAAAACTGAAGAACTAAAAAGAAAAAACAGCTCCTTTTATAACTTTCATCTTGTTCCTTGAAGTCTCTCCTCAAAAAAAAAAAAAAGAGAAAAGAAAATACAGAGTTGTAGAGCTTTGAACTTATATCTTAAAATTGCCTGAAATTTAAAGCTATTATGACGTCCAGTATAAGAAAATGTTCCTAGTCAGGGATGAAGGCCTTCTGTAAAATTTGATTATTCAAACATTTTCACATGCCATGATTCTTGGTAGATGTGGATATAGCTATGATTCAATATTTCAAAAGACCTTTGATTTCTTTAGTGTAGGTATTCCCTCCACTGAAGCAGATAGAAACCCCTCACTGCCTCAGTAGATAGTTTTACTAGCTGCTATGCCCAAAAGAAGAACTCATCTAGTAGCCAAATTTCTGGGGCTGAATTTTTGAAAATTTAGATAGGCAATCCTTGGACAATGCTCCTCTGACTTAACTAGCAGGCTTTCCAGCTTGGGAGAACTTGTTAGAGTTTGTACTCTATGTCAGAGCCCTTAAGATCATGATTAGTGGTTATTTAAAGTCTTTTATTCAGATGGTTGTTGCTAATTTGTACTTGTACAAACCATTTCAAAAATTAATTTAATTTTCAAAAATTCTGAATTTAAATTCCAACTGTTATTCCTATCCTTTACTATTTGCCAATCAGGAATAGTTATTAGTCTTGATATGTTTGATTCCCTATAGAATCCGAATATAAATTAATTTCAATATCCTTTATAATATTTAGGTACGAATAAAATCAATTTTACCGGAATTGGAAGAAAAGATAAGGAAATATTGTATTTAATTTCTATGATCACTTAGATGCCATAATGAAGCTACAGAGTAGGAGTTTAGTGGTGGGATATAGCACAATGTTCCTCATGTCTTTCAGATATTGTTCATTTGGACTGTGTTAGTATATGGAGGTAATAAAGTCAAGGTCACGAGCTCAGTCCCCATATGGGTGGATTATCTTTATATTGGGAAATATTCCGGCAAAATAGACTATCTCCATTTTCTCAGCCAGATAGCTTGCCAATATCATACACTGGTTTTGAAGCAAAATAGGATACATGGTCAGTTTAGGGAAAATTTATGAAGTAGCCAAAATGCTCCTTTTTGCCCTGTGCCACCCTGTTCTGTGGTAAAAGAGGCAGCACGGTGGAAGAGACAGGACATCAAATTTGTATTGCCCAGTGGAAAGAAACAGCACTAGATATGAATCCCAAAAGACCTAAGTTCAAATCTTGGTCATCTTGATATGACCCTAGAAAACTTTCTTAACTTTTTTTGGTCCTCAGTTTCTTCATCTATAAATTGGAAGATCAGACAAACTAACCTTCTAGGTACCAACCAGTTTTAAATTTTTGATCTGGATTTATGATCCAGATTTAAATTTATGGTCAGAGGACCTGGGTTTGGATTCCAGCTCTGTCATTTAATAGCTGTGTGATTTGATCATATCACTTAAGTGAGGATCTCCTCATCTACAAAATGCCAAGATTAGACTAAATGACCTCTAAGACCCATTCAGCTCTAAATTTGTGATCCTATGATCTTTTTCCCTCTAGTGGTATTATCTCCTGCTCCCCTGCAGTTGCAAAATCTTCCTCTGATCCCTTCTCTATCCCTTCTGCTAATCAAAACTTACTCTCAGGAAACTAACTGGGACCCATCACTCTACAGTGTCTGTCTAAAATATTATCCACCAAGGCAAAAGGAAAAAAGTAATGAAGTCTAACAGTGGAACTTGGTGAATCAGCTTCCCAAAAGAAGAGAGTTTAGAAGAAACAAAGGAGCCTTGGAAGATCTGAAATATCACTTATGTAATCTCTACTCTACCCGTTACCAAGATCTGACCTAAAGGAAGAATGGGTCACCTCAAATCCATCCATACTACTAGAAAAGAAATTAAAGGCTTATATATTTCCAGTGGTAGGGTAACACCATCATCTTCATGTAGAATAGCCAGCATACTACTCACATGTGCCAGCAAACATATCAAGATAACTTATTTCATTCAAACATTCATTCAAAAATCATTTCCCCAAATTTGCATCACTTCTAAGTGGTAACATAAATGTTGTACTTAGGAAGGTAGCTACCTCTTCCCACTGGGAAGGTTCCATTTTGTAATGCATTAATTAGTCCCATAATGTCCTGAAAGAGTTAGTGCACATAATATAGCATTGATGGGTAAAAATTAACTCTTTACCTGACAAAACAAATATCAACTGTTTATGTAATAAATTGCATATCATTTTGCCACACAAAAAACAGTAAACAAACAAAAAGTATGTATCTCACAAAAGAGATTCAGTAAGCAATGAGTTAAGTACTGGCAAGAAAAGAACCTATTAAGGGCTCCTGGGTATATAATAAATAACACACTGGGTTCATTTTTGGTAGCAAAAACTTTTTTTCAACTTTAGCTGGAAATTAGAAAATAATCTTATGGAGGGGGGAGGTAGGAAGAGACTGAGTCACTCTGTCTCCCATGGACTATAAAATCATTCATTGACAGATCCCAAAGCTTTGATATGGTAGGGAAGCTTCAATGTTGCTCCACTTTTCCTACAGGGCCAGTTCTCCCTTCTCTAAGCAGCCTCATGGGGACTCACTCTGTTAGTATGAAATTTAATGTGACATCTACTTAGCTTTATCCCTACTGTAGAATTCAGAACTCCTGGACTAAAGCAATCCACCAGCCTCAGCCCTCCATAATAGCAGAGATTATAGATCTGGGCCATCAGGACCAGCAAATAGACTGCTTTTCTGTTTTTTGTTCAAGTAAAAATTTGGCAAAGAAACAGTGAAGAAAAAAATCATTCAAAAAACATTTATTCACCATGTGCCATGTGCCCAAAACTTTATTAGTCTGTTCATGTATATATGTGATTTTAAAACAAAGACTTAACAAAAACTATGTTATGAATTACAAATTTTCAAATAGCTTTAATGTACTAAGAAGGAAACTAGCTCCCATCATAACTGCTAGTTTAGAGAAAGAAGTTAAAGTGAACCAATAAATCATAACAGAATTAAAATTACCTCTGAGGGAAAAACTACTTAGCATAAGAATACAACCCCCACTTACAACAAAATCTTTTTGTGCTGATGTAGATTTACCACTAGTCAAATGCCTTCAGTTAGGTATTGATTGTAACTCTTTAAAATGGATGCAAAACATGAGACAAATATTATGCTTTTTTATTTTCATTCCCCAACATCAAGATCTAATTTTAAAGTAAATTTGATCATTCTTTACAGTATTATCTGAATGAATCATTCTCCAAGTGGTCCATGTTACAGTCCCTGCCCTCAAGTGCCTTACAATTTGCCTTTCCATTTCCCACCAGCTACACTACTTTTACACTTCTCTGGAATTCTCTATCATGTCTCTGTCTGTCTGTCTCTGTCTGTCTCTGTCTCTCTCTGTCTCTCTGTCCGTCTCTCTCTCTCTCTCTCTCTCTCTCCCTTTTCCTCCCTCCAACATTAACCCCTCATTCAAAATCTCACACTCTGTTCTCTGCACACTTTGTACTCTGTTAGCCAGTTTTCTAGCCTCTCCTGCTACGGAAATTACCAGCATCAAGAGAACAGCATGACTTTCTTTTCAGCCTGGGGCAAATGGGAAGAGAAAATACAGTAAGTTACTAGGTCAGCTTCAAACTATCTTCTATTCAAATACAAAGTTGATTTTTCTTCTAACATTAGACATGACATGATAGCTGCCTTCAAGTATATGAAGCTCTGTCATATAAAAAAGACATTCAGTTTTGTCTTTTGGGACCCAGAGGGTAGCTTTAGAAGAAAGGAGGAGAAGGTGAAGAAAGGCAGATTTCAGTTTGACTTAAGCAAAAGCTTCATGATAACTAATTATACAAAGGAAGAATGGGATGCTTTGTGAAGGTAGCAGGTTCTACCTTGCTAGAGGTCTTTTGAAGTGATGGCTGGGTGACAATTTGTCTGGAATCTTATAGAGAAGATTCATATTCACATATAGGTTGGATTAGATAACTTTTGAAGCCCCTTCTAACTCTGTGATTCTCTATTTGCTGGTCCTGATGGCCCAGATCTGTAATCTCTGCTATTGTGGAGGGCTGAGGCTGGTGGACTGCTTTAGTCCAGGAGTTCTGAATTCTACAGTAGGGATAAAGCTAAGTAGGTGTCACATTAAATTTCATACTAACAGAGTGAGTCCTCATGAGGCTGCTTAGAGAAGGGAGAACTGGCCCTGTAGGAAAAGTGGAGCAACATCAAAGCTTCCCAACCATATCAAAGCTTTGGGATCTGTCAATGGTCCGTGGGAGATACAGTGACTCAGTCTCTTACCACCTCCCCACCCCAATAAGATTATTTCCTAATTTCCAGCTAAAGTTGAGAAAAAAGTTTTTGTTACCAAAAATGAACCTAGTGTGTTATTTATTATACACTCAGGAACACTTAATAGGTTTTCTTCTTCTGAGTATTTAATTCATTGATTACCAAGACTCTTTTGTGAGATACATACTTTTTGTTTGTTTGTTTACTATTTTTTGTGTAGCAAAATGATATGTAATTTATTATGTAAACAGTTGATACTCATTTTGTCAGGTAAAGAATTAATTTTTACCCATCAATGCTATATTATGTGCACTAACTCTTTCAGGTCATTATGGGACTAACTGATGCATTACAAAATAGAACCTTCCTGATGGGAAGAGGTAGCATTCCTTCCTCCAAGGATCAGATACTCACCTATTTGTGCATGGGTCAGGTGATTTTGTCTATATCTCTTGCATTAAATTACAATATTCACTGTTCAGAGTAAAACAATAGGTGTACTTTTGTGAACTATTAGTTTATTTATGGTATGTACAATCAAAAATAGTAATGTTCTTATTTGTTCTAGCAATTCTCCTATCCAGGGGTATGCTGGAGCCAGCTCCTAGCAATGATTGTTAAATTTTCAGTGAGAGCATTCACACATTGGAAATCAGAAAACACTATAAATCATGCCTTGATTCATTGTTTTATTGATTGTCTAAACTTAAATGATGGAAGAAAATGTTAATAACGTAGGTTAAACTTAAATGCATACATTTTTCCCCGAGAGAGCCAGTTGCTAAACATTTAACAGAACACTCCTTCCCCTATCTCTCCTGAGGGACCTTTTGCTCCATCTGTGAGATGCATTACTTGAAAACCTTTAAAAGTACTATTACTGACCATGGAAACCCAAAGTTATAAGTAGTAGATAATTCAGGTCAGCATAGTTGAGAGAGAAGAAGTTGAGTGTCCCCTTTTACTGCCAAAATGGACTTTACTGACAAAAATGTGCTTTATGGAAGGGATCATTGATGGAAGGAAAATATGGATGTACTCCTTTCATCATCTTATCCCACTCTCTAACTTTTAACTTAATCGGTAAGGAAGGAGGGCTATACTTACGGGGTAATCTAAACTTTGACTTACACTTCAACCAGAGTTTATTTCTTTTGCCCAGACCCCCGCAACCCCTGGTTTCTCATTCACACTTACTTGAAACTTTGGTCAAAATTCCTCTACCACTTCTGATAAACCTGACTAATGTGGAAAATATTATACTATTTTATATCATTTTTAATTTCAAGTAGACCCAGAGCCTGATTTAATGAGTAACTGGATGAAGATCCAGGACCTGGGCTTCTTTGTTCTCTCTAAAAGTTTGCTCAGGCAATACCCTTACCTCTGTCAACAAGACCAGATTAGACTGACCTAAGGACATTCTTACCCCTGATGGTCATTAAAGGATGAGACCCTAACCCCAAGAGAAATTACCTTCCTTAATATTCTACAGATATATACTGTGTTATGGAATGTAATGAGACACAGAGACACTGGGCTGTAGTTTCAACTGACTTTTGTCAACATTCTTTACAACTCTATTCCATTAAGGAAAATCCTCTTCTTGTATCATGGTTAAACATACATGGGGGTCATAAAAAATGAGGTAATACAGGCTTGCTAAAATAATGTATGTAAGTTTTCTCATTGCTTTGTTCAGGCAGCCAGAGTTTATACTCTGACTCCTTGTACGTACAAGTAAGATAGCTCCGCTATACTTTAAGGGAAAATAATAAACAACATGGATTTTTCTACCACCTAGCTCTGTTGTTTCCTTCAACCAAATTTTCAGGTTTAACACTACCTATCAGGGAACTTCATCCAATTTCTCCATGTTATGATCGCCATAGTTTCATTGGCTTTAATTTTTTCAATTATTCTAGGCTTAGATAATCATATAAGTATATTCAAATAAACTGACCATGATTTCTAGAAGTTCAAGGTCAATTACATTGAGGTAATTCAGTATGTATTACCTAAAACTACTATTTTTGCCATAGTACTTTCAGTTCTGTTCTGCTCAGAAAGATTATGTGTTCTTTTTGTTGTTACCTTTTGTGTATGCAGCATTTTTAAATAAAAATATATAAAGGGGTCCTCTTAAAATTACTTTCCTTCCAGGTTTACCTTTCTATTATTGTCCACAAGAATGGGGTCTACGCATACTTTTAAGACCATCTTATCAATAGCCAAAAGTTAATTGACTCTGCAATGCTTGAGAGTTGCCTTACATTACCTTACCTTTTCAAAAAGATCATTTCCTCATGCAAAGTGAAGGGAGAAAATTGTATATAGTAACAGTATTATTGTAAGAATGATCAATGGTGAAAGACTTAGTTACTCTGTTCAAGACTATGATCCAAGACAATTCCAAAGGACCCATGATGAAAAGTACTATCCACCTCCAAAGAGAGAACTGATGAACTCTGAATGCAGATAGAAGCATATTTTTTTACTTTATTTTTCTTGGAGTTTTTTGTCTTGTTTTTTTTGCAACATGACTAATATGGAAATATGTTTCACATGACTTCACATGTATATTCTATAGCAAATTGCTTGCCTTCTCAAGAGCAGAGGAGGGACACAAGGGAGAATTTGGAACTCAATTTTTTTTAAAATAATATTAAAAATTTTAACATGTAATTGGAAAATATTTAATGAAATAAAAATATACATGGAAAAAAACATTTCCAGGGGGTTATCAGAAAAACTGTATAAAACTGCCTAAATGTTTTTATGAGAAAAATATCAGGTCTTCAGAAGTTCATACAGTGCTTGGGGACAAAAAAAATGTTATATGAATACATAATAAAGATTGACTGTTTGTCTTTGGCAAAGCTGTTAATACCCCATTCTCCATACCAAGAGGGGAAAGGATATGCCCTCTTATTTATTCAGGTGCCCTAAATTTGGAGGTTTGAAACAGTCTGTTGTAACACTTCCTTGGGATTTTGACAGATGCTTCAGGCTATCGGAAAACTTTCTAGTGATTTAAGAGCAGACTGCACTGCACCATTTTCTTTAAATCTATGGCACATTTCCTCAGTTGCTTTTCAACAACTTTGAAAAAAACGCTTTTAAATCCTATTTGTTACTTGAGTGGACCATCCACTAATGAGCTTATATACTTGGCTGCTTTTAAAGGTAAATCTTGTTTAGAAATCTATTTCCTTTCATGACTCCCCTCCCCCACCTTTGATCTTTTGGACAACAAATACTGCTTGTCTATTGTCTTTTTGTTAATTGAATAGTATCACAATGTGAGGCTTTACTTTCTGAAACTAATATTGAATATCTAAGGATGATGAAATCTTTAATATGTCTATATTTCAAATAATTGATATCTCCTCTAAGTATATTTTTCCTGTCAAGTACTAGAGAGGAAATTCAATGTCAGCATAGTTCTCCCCCAAAAAGATCTTCCCCAAATGATCTTCATTCCTTATTGAAAGTTCAAAAAAGGGTTCATGAAGTCACAGTCTTTTTTCTAATGCCTACCTTCTCAAATGATTATCCCCGAGCTAAAACCTATGAGCATCAACCTTAGGTGTGAGACCTCCAGGGAAGATTCAGTAGCCTCTTTCTCTAACATGCTTCAGAAATTAAAAATCCAAATGTAAGGTACAGCTCAAAGGCTAAGAGGGTTGAGGCCTAGGAAAGTTTAATATGCAGATTAGAAGAAAAATTTTATATTTTATTGTTCCCAAATTAAATTTTAAACTTTTTTTTAAGTTTAAAGTTCCAAATTCTATCACTCTCTTCCTCCTCCCCCTTCCAAGGTGGTAAGCGAGAAGACTCAAATAAAAAAAAAGAGAATGAAAGAAAGGAAAGGAAAGAAAGATAGAAAGAAAAGAAAGTGAAAAATAGCATGCTTCAGTCTGGATTCAGACAGGATCAGTTCTTTCCATGGAGGCAAAGAGCATGGGTCCTTTGGGATTGTCTTGGATCATCGTATTGCTGAGACTAGCTGAGTCATTCACAATCCTTCATTGTACAGTATTACTGTTTCTGTGTATAACATTCTCCTGGTTCTGCTCACTCCACTTTGCATTAGTTCATGTAGATGTTTCCAGGTTTTTCTGAAATCTTCCTTCTTGTCATTTCTTATAGCACAATAATATTCCACCACAATCATACACCACAGTTTGTTTGGCCATTCCCCAAATGATGGGCATCTCTTGGATTTCCAATTTTTAGAGACCATGAAAAGAGCTACTATAAATGTTTTTGTACAAACAGGTCCTCCCCCCACCCCACCAATCTTTTGATGTCTTTGGGATTATATACCTAGCAGCAGTATTGCTGGATCAAAGGGTATGCAGAGTTTTATAGCCCTTTGGGAATAGTTCCAAATTGCTCTCCAGAATGGTTGGATAGGTTTACAACTCCACGAACAGTGCATTAGTGTCCCAGTTTTCCCATATCCCCTGCAACATTTATCATTTTCCTTTTTTGTCATATTAGTTAATTTGATAGGTGTGAGGTGGTATCTCAGAGTTGTTTAAATTTGCATGTCTCTAGTCTATAGTGATTTAGAGCATTTTTATATGCCTATAGATAACTTTGATTTCTTTGTCTGAAAACTGCCTCTTCATATCCTTTGACCATTTATCAATTGGGGAATAACTCATACTCTTGTTAATTTGACTCAGTTCTCTATATGTTTGAGAAATGAGGCCTTAATCAGAGATACTTATCAAAAAGTTTTTCCCCAACTTTGTGTTTTCCTTTTAATTTTGATTGCATTGGTTTTGTTTGTGGAAAAACTTTAATTTTATATAATCAAAATTATCTATTTTATATTTTATAATGCTCTCTATATTTTCTTTTCTCCTAAATTCTTCCCTTTTCCACAGATTTGACAAATAAACTATTCCACACTCTCCTAATTTACTAATAGTATTTCCCTGTATGTGTAAATCATGTACCCATTTTGACCTTATCTTGGTATACAGTGTGAGAAGTTGGTCTATTCTATACCTAGTTTCTGCCATGCTGTTTTCCAGTTTTTCCAACAGTTTTTGTCAAATAATGAGTTTTTATTCCAAAAGCTTAGATCTTTCGGTTTGTCATATACTAGATTACTATGGTCATTTACTCTAATGTAATGTGTACCTAATCTATTCCACTGCTCCACTACTCTGTTTCTTAGCCAGTACCAGATTGCTTTATAATATAGTTTGATATCTGGTATGGCTAGACCCCCTCGGATTACAAGTAAATGTAACATTCTATAAAACATAAATGCAGTTTAAGAAAACTATTCACAGAAGGTGCACTATAGAAGGCACTATCAATTAAATTTCTAAACCTTGTGTGATATGAGTATATCTTAATTAAAACAAGATTTGAAAAATAGAAATTAAGGGGAAGGATGATGACTCCAGAGGCCACAGACTGAAATCTTTTTCTCCCTAAACTTTCTCCCCAAGCTCCCTATTACATTTATGTAGAAGACCAAAAATAAGCTTGGAATTAAGAAAAGGGCTAAAGGGAAAAGGAATCTTGGATTCAATAAGCCTATGATAATTTGTTTAAATGGAAGCCTCTAAAATGATTTGCAGTGAGTCCAACTCGGCGATCAGACATTAAACAGGGAGTTACAAGGCATTTTCTAACCTTAAATCAGGCAAGGGGTGAGGCAAAGACACTGCCTTTCATCAACAGGAAAAGGAGTTGAAAAACCTAGGCATGTTTTTAAACCCTGTGGACACTATTTGTCTAATCATTTATTTTGTGCTCTAAGAGCTTAGCCTGTGGGATGAAACTGTCCTGGAGAGGAACTACCTACATCAACCAAGGCTTTGAGGACTTATGGACTCTCCATATGACAAAGTAAAGAAGCTAAACTGTTTCCCCCTTCCAGTCCAATGACTATGTATGATAGGGCCCTGCCTTTCCAGAACAGCTCTAGATTAAGTCTCTGGGCCTCAAAGTAGAAGAGAGATGATAGGCCCACTTTTCACTTAGAAGAAGAGTTAGTGCCTCATCTAAGGACTCCAAATGAAGCCAGAAAAAAGAAGAAATTCATAATCTCACCCAGTGAGGTCACTGCACCAGCCAGCCTCATACTGTGAAGTAGCATCCATGTGAGACCAGCAAGGAGCAATGTTTGCAGACATTACCGATGCCATCAATGTCCACGTTCCTACCAGAAACTGCTTCCGCTTGAGTCAAACAGAGAACAGACCCAGGCAGCAGCATAAGGATATCACCAGAAAACATCTATGAATTTGCAGAATTAAAAGCATATGTACCTTGGTGTAAGTACCCTAGCCCTAGCATAAGAATGTACTCTTCCACAATTATACCTAGGACCTATGTGTTAATTATGTGTATGCCTTTCCACCCACATTCCCTACATGTATTCCTCCCCTTAAGAATGCCTTAATGGGAGGTGTATTTGTAGGAATTTGCACTCCAGGTTTATGATGAAACAGTGATAATCATGATAACGCAACAACAATAATAACAGCCCTAGGGGGTAGATGTTACTATTATCCCCATTTTGCTGGTGAGGAAACTGAGTCAGAAGTTAAGTGACTTCCCAGGGTCACACATCTAGTCTGAGGTCAGATTTAATCTCAGATCTTCTTGACTCCAGGTCCAATACCTTATCCACCGGCCACCTTGTTAGGCTACTTTTTTCACTATGTTATTTCATTAAATACTTTTGCTTTGAATTCCTCTAGATGCCTAGTAAAAATAAACATATCAATGGGAACTGATAGGACCTATCCTGAATACAGGGGCTCTGACATTGCTATAGTCCTATCAACATGATGCAGAACAGGTATAATGCTTTTCTATTTGATTAATGATAGCACTGCATTGCTGATTCTGACCTTTACCCTCTTTTCCAGTCATATTTATACATAACCAGTAATCCCCTATTTTTGCTATTTCACCTTAAATATATGGCTATGTCCTTTTTCTAAAATAATCAATCAAGTCTTACATGTCCTTGTTGTGTGATTTTCAAATCCCTGACCTCGTCTTCCAAGGGATGTCACATCTCCTTTAGGAATCAGTATAACCCTCCTCAAAGAAATTTAAAAGCTGAGACTTGAAGAGCCAGATGTGAGGGAGTTCAAGGTGCATCTGTGAGAAATCAACCTAAACAAAGACAGAGACATCAGACAATCATCGGACAGCAATTTTTATTTTTTTGGACAGCACCCCATATGAAAGGCATTGTGCTTCATAGTCACTACCAAATAATTAATTAATGCTATTTTCTTTTGAACCAAGGCCATGAAATGCTCCTGTAACAGCTCAAGCAGAGAGATTGGAGCAAAAGCAAGACTGAAAAAAGTCAGTTCTTAGTGGGCAAGAACCAAACTTATCTAACTCTTAATATAATTCTCATCATGCCACCACATACAAATAGACTCTTTAGAAGTAGAATACTTTTTGGTTGTGATAATTTAGTAAAAGTACTACATTGTCAAAATCTTTTATCTTTGAGATGACCTACATCCAACTCAATATAAGCAAAAATGAAAGTTACTTATCCTTAGAAATGAATCTTATTCTGAGTCTGTGAGCCTGCTTATCAGGTACATGCCTACCATTGATAAAATCTACACAATATACCACTTATCATCCTGGCATCAGTAAATCCATTCATCCCCCGCTATAATTTATCTCTTAATAAATCATGATATTAAGCTGGAACATAAAAAAATACCTTCAGGACATGAAATGCCACTAAATTTGCCAGTTGATTAATATATCATCATCATCATTAAAATTCACTGCATTATTTTTAAAATACTGTATACATGAGCCACTGATGGTGTTTTAGATTTTTGATATCTCCATAAAGTATTCGGTAACACACAGCTAACCCTGTCCCATTCTTCCATTCCCTGTGCTTTTTGGTTCTTAGCCATCCGTACCTGGTCATAAGTGAAGGAAAGCAATCAATCACACATAGTCCAACCTGGTACCCCTCCATTCTCAATAGTCATACAGATCTACAGTTTCAGCTCTCAAGGATCTAAAAACTTTGGGGATGTTGTCATTGGAATTTTATTTTATTTTGGGAAGGCTGCATTTTCATTCAAGCCATAAAAATATGATGCCATGTTTCTTCAAGCCATAAATAATTCATGTTGCCATATTTTTATAGGGAAGACTTTATGTGGATGTATCAATGGCCTTTATTTTCCATCTTCTTCTGATTAGCAATTTCTGAGTGACCTCAGTAGTCCTGAGATTATTTATAGTCATATCTCTGTATAACTTAATAAGATAGAGATGAAATGCCAGTGCAAAAAGAAAAAAAGTCACCACATCAACAGTTTTAAATAAGTCAGGGGAATAAAGAGACTTCAAAGTCCAAGTCGATAGAACAATTATTTCAAGCATGATATAGAAAAAGTACTGAATTTGGAGTCAGGATGTCTGGAAGATTCCTAGCTGTAACAGAGGCTGCAAGGTAGCATTTTGTTCTATCTAATTGAGTTGGGGGGGTTGGTTTGGGGTTTTTTGGGGGGCGGTTGTAATCATCAAACAACATGCTCAATGAGATCTTATATTTGCTACATCTTTCAGTCAAAGAGTTTTACAAATCTTATTTCATTTGATCCTCATTACAACCCAGGGAAATAGGTGTTGTAACTATCCCCATTTTTAAAGATGAGGAAATTAAGTCTGAGAATGGTTAGATGAGTTGCCTCAGGGTCACCCAACCAATGAATTGGTATATGAACTCAGGTCTTCCTGACTCCACATAGATTCCACTCTATCCATTGTGTTTCTCACTGTTGAATAACATTTGCAAATGTTTGTTTGCTCACTACTAATGCCTTCATAAAGAGCGTTCTCAATTTATACACGCACAAATGACCCTTATAAAGATTTCATATAAATAGGAGAGTAGACATCTATTGATGTTTTCTTGGTTATTTTTTTAATCCATAATGTCCAAGTTTTTTCCATGTCTTTAGTATCCTCTAATCTTTTAGATACCTTATAAATCAATCCTTCAGAGCCTTCACAATTGCTTTTCCTTCAGCCTGTATCTCCTCCATGTATACCTGAAACAGTCCAAAGGCCTTTCCCATCTTCATTCTCTCCAGTACCATTTCTAATTCCTGTGTGAGCACCTTAGGGACTTGAATGGTAGGGTTTGAGTGAGGCCATCCTAATCTCCTTTACAGAGAAAACAGTTTATTGTAATTACACATGTGAATGTTATTCAGAATGGGTCAGATGTATTGCCATTTTGCAAAAAAGAGCATGATGAGATGGAAAAACAGAGAAAGAAAAAGTAGAGACAGTTCAGAAAACTCACTGCTTCTGCCAGTCCTACATATCACTAGAGAGTTAGCCTAATAAGAACCTTCAGTACCCGAAGAAGTAAATAGAGCTAATGGTAGAAAAGAAGTAGAGGGAATGAAGGGGATGGAATGGACCTGGGGACAAACTTGACCTTCTTCATTTTACTTATGCCAGGCTGGGCCTGGCTATGAATACCTTTATGGAAAACCTGTTACAGTTTCTACCCAGAGAAAATGAGAGGGAAAAAAGAGTGTGATTTTCCAAGTCAATTTAGAACAGGGATTCTAAGATTTATTTGTATTATAAACCCATTTTTCAGTCAGGTAAAGCCTATGCATTCCTCAGAATAATGTTTTTAAATGCATAAAATAAAATACACAGGATTACAAAGGAAACAATTCTATTTGAATACAGTAATAATAACTTTTTTTCAATAACAAGTTCACAGATCCCTGGTTTTAGAATTTGCTACACTAAAAGTCTTTTCAGCTATGCCCACAGAAGTTATAAGGAAACTGTAAATTATATTTATAGCCTGGAGAGAGCTGGATTCAACTCATTTGGGCTCCCATGAGCTGATTGTTAAATTTTCAATGTGAGCATTTACACCTCAGAAATCAGAAAATACTATAGATCAGTGCTTAATTTATTGCTCTGTCGACTGTCTAGACTTAATAAAATGATGGAGAAAATATTAATAATGCAGATTAGACTTCAAAGTGTGTCTTGGGTATATTTTTTCTGGAATTTTGGTTGTTAAACATTTACCAGTACGCCATTGGTTCTAGTCAAACTATCACTGAATTAGGAACCAGGAGACCTCATTTTCAGTTCTGGCCATGCTATTAACTAACTATATGACCTTGAACAATTCACTTCTTTTCTCTCTGGGACTTAATTTCCTCATCTGTTAAGTTCTAGGGTTGTATTTGAATCATTAAATCACAGAACTGCTGAGTTGGAAAGGACCTCAGAGGTCTTCTCATTTCCACTCCTGCCATGCTAATTCAGGGCCTCATTACATCTCACCTGGACAAGATGAATTCCAAGGTCCCTTCCAACTCTAACATCATATGAGTCATCTAGGATTCAAATAGCAAGAAGGGCAATGCATAATTAGGTCATCTTTTGACTTGCAAAGTGACTAAAATGTGATATGGAAACCAAAGAGAAATGACAAATATAGGATGTCACAATGTCATTTTCATAGCACTGCACCACTTTTCAGACTACATAGCATTTAAGGGGCAATGTGTTTTATTCTGCGAGAATCTGACATGGTACATTTTGCCCTGACTTGCTTCACTCTCATTCTGACCGACAGCTTCTCTCAACCGTCTTTTGGTGGGCAGCTGTTGCCCCTGGTGCCTTTATAATCACAAATACATACTTCCTGTCATATTTTGTAAGCCTCAGCATTTGCAGATTGTCTTATCCTTGAGTTTTCTGAACTGAATTTCATCTTGAATAATAATTGTGGATTTGCTAAAGCAGAGGAATTTTAAGAGAAAATGGTTTAACATTCTTAGAGGGTTGAAATTTAAGAGCTGAAAGATTTTTCCATCTTAGGATTTTATCTTGTTAATGTGTTTCTTTGCAGTTCACTTACCAAGAACTGAGAAAATCTCCTACTGTAATGGCGTGATAGCCTTGTGACCTGCTCCTCTTTTTCTTTCTCCACTCACTCCCTTGATGATCTCAACCATACCCCTGGCTTCAACTACCACGTTTATGCAGGTAATTCTCAAATCTTTATCTTCAATGTCAACCCCTTTCCTAAGCTCAAAACCCAATTCCAACATCCTAATTGGACATATCCACTTGCAGTAAATGTTCCTCCAATACCTCAAACTCAGTATTCAGGAAGAAAACTTACTATCTTTCAAATTAAAAAAACACCTTTACCATATCCTTCAACATTCAATCAGTTATTCGGTCCTTTCTACTCTCCCTTCACAATCTCTCTCATATCTGCCCTTCCCATTTCCAATGACACCAAAGTAGTTCTACTCCTCATTATCTTTCTCTTGGACTACTGTCAAAGTCTCCTAACAAGCATTTTGCCTCATTTTCTCTCCAACTCAAATTCATCTTACATACTGTTACCACAGTAATATAATGAAATCATAACTCCGATCATGATTTGATCATGTCTCTTCTCTTTTAAAAAAGTCTTTAGTGGTTCTCATTTAATTGCCCCCCAAATGTTTGAAATCCTTAGGCTAACATTAGAGGCCCTCCTCAAAATGGCTCCAACCTACCTTTCCAGCATTATTTCATACTACTCCCCTGTTAGGGGTCCCTGACCAGCAAGGACCCCAATCTCAGTACGCAATGATGAGGCGGGAGTCAGGGAAGATGCAACTCCAATTTCTTGGGAGACATTATCCAGTTTTATAGGGTTTTTCACTACATGAGCAGACGCAGGTGTTCAAGGGGTAAGGGAATGACAGCATGGGAAGATCGATATCAGGTGGGAAGAATCTGGATTGTTGTAAACTATGATTCCTACAAGCGTATGGGAAAAACTAGGGCTGTAGTAAGGTAGTTTCCATGGGAGTATGGGAACAAAGGGGGGTGCTGTCCTACAGTATCTACAGAGGCATGGGAAGGCTCAGGTATGTAGCCAGCTGATATCAGAGCTGTATGAGCTATGTGAGGCACGGGGCAGGATGCCCTTGTAAAGTATCAAAGATGTTCCAGTAAGTAAAGTATCAAAGCATTGTTGTGTTAGGCACTGGTTGAAGAGCATTAGGTAGGTAGTGGCCAGCTGGGTTCCTCCTTCTGGGCTTGTGATTCCTTGGTGAATGGACTCTGCCTGCATGAGAAAGGATGGCTACAAGAGTGGGAGGGGGGCTGTTAGGAACAGAAGTCCTTCCTCCGGGCGCCTACTGTTCCAACTCCTACTAAGCCTGTCTGGTTTTACCCGGGAAACAGGGCAAGTGCTAGGGTCCGAGCAGCCCCAGGGTTGGCACCAACTCCCTACACTCCCCTCCACATACCCCACTGTATTCCTTTCTGAAATCTGAAAATAATTGTAGGTCTTGTTTATTCCAATTTTGAGGTGATAAATGCTGACTGTGTCTATTTGTGCAATGGAACTGTGTCCCATAAGGTTTTACCCATGGACCACATCTCCCAGAAGGCCTCAGGGGTAAAGTATGCATGAGTCATGAAAGTGATTTCCCAGGAACCTTCTCACTCAGGAAAACTCACACACCGGACATGAGTAGATACAGCTTTAGCAACAGCTGAGTGTAGAGACAAGGGAAAGTACCAGTTGGGAGAATAGAAGCATGTTGGGCTGTACTGACATTGGAAACATGCACTATTCCCAGTGAAGGTGGAGCTTCAAAGACATTTAAGTGCTGAAGCCCCAGTGGAGGCAAGTGGTGCTAACCAACCATAGCCAGAGTGACAAAGAACTTCCAGTCTCCATCAAGGAAAGAAATGGTGAATGAATCTTCTATATGACTTGCTGAACATTTTGTTCTCCAGATACTCAGATTTTTCTGAAGGAAATATGTTGCAGAACTGATATTCTAGTCCTGATTCTGACAAATAAAGAAACGCTGGTTACTGAAAAGGCTCTCTTGGAAAAGTGACCACTCTTTCATAGAGTTTATGATTGGTAATGAAGAAAAGATTGGATATAGTCTGATTTGACTTCAAAAGAATGAAATTCAAACAGTTCACAGGAATGGTAGATAGGATCCTATTATCTCATAACTCTACAACAGGTAAAATACTCTCAAGAATAAAATTCAGATGGCACAAAAATAAATTATTCTACTGACAGATAAATGGGGGCTCTAAAGAAAACAATTTGGCTCTGCAAAGAACTAATTAACCAACCCACTTTCTTTTAAAGACTTGGACAAGGGATAGAGGACCTGCCCTGGACTCAGGAGGACCTGGATTAAAATCTGGCCTCAGACATTTACTAGCTGTGTGATCCTGGGCAAGTCACTTAATCCCAATTGCCCCTCCCCACCCAAAAAAAGGCATGGACAAAAGATGGCCAAAATAACAGGTAACTGAGTCAGTCAATAAGCATTTACTATGTGCCAGGCACTGTGATAAGCAATGGGAATATAAATACAAATAGAAACACAATCTGTGCCTTCAAGAAGTTTATATTCTGGTACGGGAAGACAAAACATCCCCAAAGAAGCTGGAAATAAAAGAAGGGGGCTGATGGTCAGGGTGGAGGGAGAAGATAATGGTAGCAGCAGGAAGCATGGTAGAGAAAGTCAAGAGAGTCAGGAACACAGCCTGCAGAGGAATGAAGACACAGTTGGCTTGGGCATTTCCACTAAATTGCAAGTTCTGGGAGAAATTAGCCAATGAGAGAGACACAGAGAGAGAGAGAGAAAGAGAGAGACAGAGAGAGAGAGAGAGAGAGAGAGAGAGAGAGAAACTGTGGAGATAAAGCGATGTGAGAAGCTACTTGCCTTTGCAAGCCAGCAATACCTGAGATTTGTCTTAGTTTTCAGTTGGTTGGTTGGTGGGTTGGTTGGCTGGTTGGGTCTTTACAAGTGGCCAGTAGAGTGTAAATCTCAATAAACAGAAACAATGTTTATCATGAATATTGCTCAGGAAATATAGGGTGAAATTTAATGGCATGCAAGATCATAGATTTTCATGGGCATTTCCAGCTCAAGACAAAATTGTATATTAAAAAAAATCACTTCTAAAAATTGAGAATATGACCTTTAACAATAACCCTAAATACACAAGCACATAAGTATTCCCGTAAATGGTATAAAATTTGAGAACTTCTCTCGGAAGCAATGCTACTTGGTCCTCTATAAAAGGAAGCAAGTAGGTGAAAAAGTGAGGTCCCACCTTTGATACAGATCCAGAGAAGAGCAGGCATTGGGGGTGGGGTACTGTTCCCTGGTGCTCCTATACCTGCCCCTCTGCCCTTCACCCTGACTCCCAGAGAGAGGGGAAAAGAGACAGAGGAGAAAGAATGCATCTTCTCTATTTGTAACTGTTTCTCTTTTGGCCAGGAACCTTTAGGGTCTTCCCCTCCCAGTTTGATATTTTGAGTTTTGATTAAAGGGGCCATCCTTTGATTAACTTCTTAAGGAGTCCTATTCACTGATTGGGCATTACTTACTCAAAGTGAGAACTTAGAAAGACCTTAGCCTGAAAGGGCCAGGATCTACGAATTCATCCTGAGCCATCTCCAGTCATCCTGGTGAATATAAGGCCACTGGACCCAGATGGCTCTGGAGGAGAAAGTGAAGCTGGTGACCTTGCACAGCCGTTCCTCATTCAAACCAAAGTCAATTGCAAGTTATGTCATCATTTCTCTTATGTCATGGTCCTCTTCAGGAATGAAGGACAAAAACAACAATAAACATTACTTCAAGACCAGTCAGGTAACCCATAATTACCTTTCCTCCATCTAAATCCTCCAGCTTTCTCTTCAGCCCCGCCAAGGACTGGATACACCAGCTGTCCAAGCTCTATATCAGATCTGATAATCATTTTACAAGAATAAGTAAGATTTGAACCAAGAAAGCCACCTAGTTAACACCTGACACTGTCACTCAGCATCTTGGGGTATGAGCTTTTCAGTTCATGCCAAAGCATTCTTTGTACTTCCCTCCCTCCCCACCTCGAAGAGGACGTTTTCTTTTCCCATGTAGGAACCACTAGGGACTCAGAATGCTGTCATTCAAATATTTCACATCAGAGCTTTGGCATCCCTGGCCCCCAACACCATTGAATGGCACTTATACCCATAGAGTACTCAGGCTGATAGCTCAGCACACCCGCAGAACATGCCATCATCCATCTAACCCTGATTTCACCTCCCTCCATACTTTCTCTCGATGCTCTAAAACTATAGGTTATACTTGGTACTGGCTAAGAAATAGAGTGGTGGATCCATGGAATAGGTTAGGCACACAAGACACAGTAGTCAATGACTATAGTAATCTACTGTTTGATAAACCCAAAGACTCCAGCTTCTGGGATAAGAACTCACTATTTGACAAAAACTGCTGGGAAAATTAGAAAATAGTATGGCAAATATGCCAAAATAAAGTCAAGATGGGTTCACAATTTAGATACCAAGACTGATAGTATAAGCAATCTGGGAGAGCAAGAAATAGTTTACGTGTCAGATTTATGGAGAAGGGAAGAATTTATGACCAAACAAGAGATAGAGAGCATTACAAAATGCAAAATGGATAATTTTGATTACATTAAATTGAAAAGTTTCTGTACAAACAAAGCCAATGCACAAGATAAAGAGGGAAGCAGAAAATTGGGGAAGAATTTTTACAACCAGAATCTCTAATAAAGGCCTCATTTCTAAAATATATAGAGAACTGAGTCAAATTTATAAGAATACAAGTCACCCCCAATTGATAAGTGGTCAAAGGATATGAACAGGCAGTTCTCAGAGGAAGAAATTAAAGCTATATATAGGCATATGAAAAAATACTCTAAATCACTATTCATTAGAGGAATGCAAATCAAAACAACTCTTAAGTACCACATCACACCTGTCAGATTGGCTAACACGACAAAACAGGAAAATTATAAATGCTAGAGAAGATGTGGGAAAATTGGAATGCTAATGCATTGTTGGTGGAATTGTGAACTGATCCAACCATTCTGGAGAGCAATTGGGAACTATGCCCAAAGGGCAAGAAAAATGTGAATAGCCTTTAGCCCAGCAATACCACTTAGGACCCATATGTACAAAAAATATAGCAGCTCTTTTTGTGGTGGCCAAGAATTGGAAATTGAGGAGATAGCCATCAATTGGGGAATGGCTGAACAAGTTGTGGTTTATGAATGTAATGGAATACTATCGTTCTATAAGAAATGATGAGCAGACTGACTTCAGAAAAACCTGGAAAGACTAATATGAACTGATGCTGAATGAGGGGAGCAGAGCCAGAACATTATACACAATTACAGACACATTGTGGGATGTCTAACTTTGATAGACTTAGTTCTGCTCAGCAATGCAAGGTTCTAAGATAACTCTAAAAGATTCATGATGGGAAATGCTATCCACATCCAGAGAAAGAATTACAGAGTCTGAATGCAGATTGAAGCAAACTATTTGCTCTCTCTTTTTTGTTTTGTTTCTTTTTTCTCATGATTCGTTCTATTGGTTATAATTCTTCTTTGCGATGTGACTAATGTGAAAATATGTTTCATGTGAAAGTATATGTAGAGCCTATATTAGATTGCTCACCATCTTGGAGAGGGTGGAGGGGAGGGAGGTGGAGGAGATTTGGAACTCAAAGGCTTGTGGAACTGAATGTTGTAAACTAAAAATTAATTAAATACTTTTTAAAAATTACAAGTTACATAGAAGATGCTAAACCTGCACTGGTAGAGGGAGTTTCCTCCCCAGGAGTTCCTTATACTAATGAAATCAAAGTTCTAGATGTGGTCCCTAGCCCTATTCTTCTTGATTGATAATGACAGAAATTCAGACTGGCTCTAAACATAACTCCCCCCGTCCTCTCTGTCCTTTGAACTCTCATAGAACCTAAATTACACACACACACACACACACACACACGCACACACACACACACACACTTAGGAACTTATATTCTATTTTGTTCTACCATTATTTATTTCTGTCTTACCTCTTCCACAGGATTGCGAGCTCCATGAGGGAAGGGACTATGTGCTATACTTTGTATTTCTCTCTGTGACCAGCAAAACCTTGACCATGATAAGCACTTGATAAAATTTTATTGCATGGTTGTTTTGTGTTTGTTTGAGTACTATTATTCTAAGCCACTTTTGTGCAGCTAACAGAGGAAAATAAACTCTGCTTTGTGGTTCCTGCTTAGCATTTTCTAAACAGCAAGGGAAAGTGGAAAATCTTGATAATAAGCTTAGTTGTCTTCAGTTTCAAAGTCTCTTACATGCTTTAGGGAAAGTACACCATTTTACCCTTGTCCTCGTTTTTTACCACAAGGGCCTGCTGAAATCCTGGTGTCTGAAATGTCATAACTGACAGTTTCTCTTTCCATCTCCCAATTTATGAAACCCAGTTTTCTTTTTATAGTGATGATGCTTAATGTTTGAGGAGAATGCTGTGTCATCATATTCATTGTTTAACCTTGATTTTCAATGATTTTCCATTCCAGAATTACTTGACATTCTTAGCCTCAAAGGCAATTTGGGAGGGTTTTTCATCCCTAAAGAAAAAAAAAAAGAAAACTAATTTGACCATTCTACTGTTGCCAAAACAAAACCATTTAAAAGTATCTTCATGCACTATTTCTGTTTTGATATTTGACTTTAAAACTTTGTTAGTATGTCAGCCATTAATGCAAAGCATATTACTTTAATAGAGACTATTAAAGGTTTTCATTGTGCCTTTAAAAATGAAGTTGGCCCAGTTTAACTGCAGCTTTTTCTGGATACGGAACTTTTATACCGTTCCATGGAATGTTAATCAAGTCCTTCACCTAGACAAAGCAACCAGTAAGGTCAGGGAAGGTTATTGGTAGATGACTACTTTTAACAATTGCAAACCCAGCCTGCTTTTTAATAAGCGCCACAGTCTAAGGTTGTATCTACCTGATTCAGTCCTATTCAAATGAAATCAGACTTCAGGCAGCCGCTTATGTCGTGAGATTAGAGGAATAGGCAGAAAGCTTCCTTCCATCCCCGTCCCAAATATCAGCAGACTTTTATTAACAATATCCTATTGCAGAGTACTGTGCTATCTCTCCCATTGGCTGTTCTCATATTCCTACTTTGTTTACTTCTCTGGCTTAAAGCATTGGTGTTCTCTTTGAAATATGTAAATGTTACTGGGAGCAAGGCAATACTTCTAATCTTCTGGCATCACTTCAAAGCTCATGAAGGTTCACCCTTCTTGCCCTCTCTGATGTATGTCATTCTATTGGTCAGCCCTTCCTATTCATATCTCTTTCATTGACTTCTGAGTCACCACCCTCTTTTGCTTCTCAACTCTCTAACTACTCATTTTCTGTCTCCTACACCATCTTTTTAACCTTTTCCCAACGCCTCGTAATGAGTGTTGCCCAAGGTTCTGTCTTTGGCCCTACTCTCTCTACACTCTCTACCTTGGTACTGTCATTCACTCCTGTGATTTCTACTATCACTTAATCATTGGTGATTTTTAATACTTACTAGTTATGTAACCATGGGAAAATCACTTCATTTGTCTAGGCTTTAGTTTCTTCATGTGCAAAATGGGAATAAGAACGCCAACATCACTTACTTAATGAGGTCGTGAATAAAGCAGATAAATGGGAGCCATTAATATTTCTATGAGACTTTTGGACCTTCCCCTTCACATGATGAGTAGAAGCTTTTATTATTTTTTTTGCCTATGGAGGAGCCATGCTATATGTTCCAGTATTACTCATCATATTACACCATTATTATAACCTTGAATAATGCGTGCAACAACCCGCTAGGCCACATGCACACAAAAAAATATGGCAAAAGGTATCTCTACTGATAATTGATGCAGCACAGCTTGTATCATCTTCCATTCCATATTCATGGTCATTTATGAATTCTATTGCAAATACTCCACCATTCTGAAGTATCTTGCTATTGGTTCTCTGAATATCACAACTCTCCAAGTCCAGAACATTCTGTAGATAATCAAGATAACTTGATTTCAAGTAAGACAAACTGCAATAGCAGTTTCTGGAGTTCTCGTGGGGATTTTGAATTGAATGGTTTTTTTCATATTGTCCTTTCTTCTTACAAAATTTGCATTCCATATCCTTGAATGTTTTGAATGAATGAATTGGCATGCTAGAATATCGTCATAATCTCTCCCAGCCCAAGCAAGGGAGTTATAGTGTCAGAACTATTTTACAGATAAT
The DNA here is from genome assembly GCF_011100635.1 of Trichosurus vulpecula. NCBI lineage: Eukaryota > Metazoa > Chordata > Mammalia > Diprotodontia > Phalangeridae > Trichosurus > Trichosurus vulpecula. The sequence goes on along the minus strand of NC_050576.1, from coordinate 308,356,100 downwards.
GTTGAGCACGCATTTCCTAATCTCTGCAGGAGTTGTTTTTTTTTTTTGGCCTGGATATTATATACAGAGCTGACATTAGAAGCTACTTGTTTAATTTCTGTGACACATAGTGATACTGTCTCACTGACTAGGTCCTCTTCTTAGGTCAGTGCAAATGTCAGATTTGGTTCAGTCAAAGATAACATCAGAAAGCTTATGTACTCCACATATAAAGTTATCCTGCATTGTGTCATCTAAGAATTCCTCAAAACTGCAGTGTTTAGACAGATGGCACAGCTCTGCAATGTAAGAAGCAATGCCCTAATCAGGATGTGGATTTCTATTGAAGAATTTTAATCTTTGAAAAATGACTGTCTCAACAGTAGCAATACCTAGCTGGGCTGACATGGAGTGGTGAAAATGAAGGTAAAGTCTTTCTGGGAGCCAAGTTATTTATACTGGGAAATTCCATCTTCAAAGGATATCCAAGCAGGCCTATAAGAGACCATGAATCAAATATTGGTAGCATGGAAATTTAGATGGATGTTGTTAAAATGTCAATAGGATCCAGGGAGTTGAGTTGAATTGGGCCCAATCAAGGGAAATTCAGAGCACAGAAAATGAAGGATTAAATTCAGACACAATGGTATCCTTTGTAATGGTGTTCATGTAGCCTCTCTGAAGTTACCAATGTCAGCCATTTTGCATGCCTATGATTTAGTTGCCTGTTGTCTATTCTTAAGGGTGTGTTGGTAAATATTTAACAATCAGCTCTCTCAAAAAAAAGCTAGACACACTTCTATATTTGTATACATTATTAACATTTTACTTATCACTTTCTTAAGTCTAAATAATCACATGCAAAAAAATCAAACCATGATCTGTAGCATTTGCTGGTTTTTGAAGTATAAACGCTCACACTGGAAATTTAAAAATTGTTGGAGCTGTCTCCAGCCTACCCCGGCTAGTGTTCTGTATAAATCACTATCCCTCCCTGCATGATACTCTACAATCTTCCACATCCATTGGTGACTGGTGGTGGAGCCCAGATAAACAGATGGACCTGATGAGAGATGTACTTTGAATCACCTCCCAAATTTGTCAGCTACCTTAGTGTGAGGTAATGCATGGCCAGGGATCTTCTGAAAGAAAATATTGGGGCACCACAAAGTGTTCAGCGCACATCTCCATTCAAGATCCTCTATTTTGTTTGCTTCCAGACAGAAGCAAGGTGCTTTGCAAAACAACCCCAGGCTGACTGACAGCAAAATGTCCTAAAATAGCCATTTTAATAACAAGTCGGCTGAAGTCCAAGGTGGAAACCATTTTCAGCTGTTACCAAGAGCACTAGAGAGAGGAGTTACACTGCCTGTGGCTGTCCAGCTTTAATAGGATGCCATCCTCACAGAGAGAATTAATGCTACGTCACTTATCTCACTTATTAATAGCAGGCAAGGAGAGAAAAGGCCTTCAACATGACTCAACTTTATTGCTACAAAAAAAGCTTCAGAATTACACACAGCCACAGAAACACAAAAGGCACCAAACACTAAGAAATACAAACAGAAACATAGCTGGTCCTATATCTATTTGTTCTCACAGCAATTCCCCTGTGCCTAAAATGTAGTATCCCTTCTCCCTAAGAGATAGAGACTACTTTAAATCCTCATCTTTCCTCAAAGCTCAGCTAAGGTACCATACATTCTTCTCGAAGCCTTCCTTGATGGAACCCTCCACCTAAAAGTGGTCCCTCTAGACAAATCTTCCTAGAACACTGCCTACATCTCTCTTTTGCCCCTATCACATTCTACCCTGCATCATACTTATTTTTGAGTATACCATGTTCCTTCAGAGACACAGATTCTCTTGGCAATCTGATTAAAATTACAGACCCCTTCTCAGAATAATGTTTTTTACATGCACAAAATAAAATACACAGGATTACCGAGGAATCCAATTATATTTGTAATCAAGATGTATTTTTTTCCATCCAAGTTCACAGACTCCTCGGAATCTGGCCGCAGGTGCCTTGAGAATCTATGGATCCCAGGCAACGAACACCTGCTCTTGTAGTTTATAAGCTTTGGGGAGGGAAGGAGAGGGACAGGGACTGTGTTGGTTTTGACCTTTATATCACAAACACAACTGAATAGGACTACATTTCCCAGAATGTCTGACCTCAGAGCACAAAGGCATATTTGGAGAGATTTTTTAGGACTCCATTTTTATAAGGCTCTATAGTCGCAGAATTAGGGTGATTGCATCAGGAGAAGATGGCATGAAGGATATGGAAGGATGGGACTGCTTCTAGAATTTGAAGCTATAAGCCTAGCTGAACTACAGGTGACTGCAACCAAGTGACACCTTAGGCCAGCTTAACAAAACTCTGTGGAGATGTGGAATGAGAGGACATACAGCAGATACTGGCAAGAGCAGTTTTCATGACACAATAGCAAAAGACTGTGACCAAAGGACTCAAACCCCACAGCGTTTGAATCTTAGAAGAATGTGTCACCCAAACTCTTCAGCAGGGTGGGAGCAGGGAAAATGAGTGAGGCTTAAAAAAAGAGACAGATCGTTCTCAGGAAAGAATGCTGGATTTGGAGGCAGAGGCTGTCATTGTTGTTCTTAAGTAATGTCTGACTCTTCATGGCTCTATGGTTTGCTATTTCCTTCCCTAGATCATTTTACAGATGAGGAAACTGAGGCAAACAGGGTTAAATGACTTGCCTAGGGCCACACAGCTAATAAATGTCTGAGGCTGGATTTTAACTCGGGTCTTCCTAACTTCAGGACAAACACACTATCCACTGTGCTACCTAGCTGGGTTTGAATTATATTTATGTGACCTTGAGCAAGTCACTTACCTTCTCTGGGACTCAGTGTCTTCCTCTGTAAAATGACAAAGAATGATCAAATCCCTAGGACCCTAAATCTATGATCCTGTGCTTGTGAAATTATTTCCGTGTTTCTTTAAGATTTGTTTAACTAGTAATTAAATGTTTTAATGATTCAACACTTTCTTCTGCCTGGATCCTGTTAGACAACTAAGTACCTAGATCTATATGACTTTATAAATGCCCACTTCTAAACTGTGGTTAGGGTGGGATGAATTAGATGAGGTAAATTATTATTGAAAATATCCCCTCCTTTATTATTTAAATCCTAATTCTTAGAAATGCACAAATGAATAGAAAATCAATAGCCAGTATCTAGCGCAAAATCTTGCGCATTTTAGATGCCTAATCAAAATTTGTCGGATTTTTAATCAAAATAACTCCAACATTGGACCATAATGGCTGCTTATCGTATTTCTCATATAACATTCAGGTTGCTAAGCTGGGAGAGGTCAGGAGTAATAGCAAACGAACAGGAAGAGAACCAGGTGTTTCCGACTCTCTGGACTTGAATCATGATTCAATTGCCTGGTCGCCCTGGAACTTCCATCAGAGTCCAGGGCCTTCTCACAATACAACATCCTTTCACCACTCCAGGTCCCTTCTTCCATGGGTGAGTTTCTTACCAGGGCCTCCATTTTTGGGGTTGCCATGCTTCTTCCCTCTCCCTGCTGTGCTTCTGACTGCCCAGACTTCACAGCCAAGCACTTGCATGAGTACCTTCTCCCCTCCCCCCATCCAATGCTTTTTCAACTCCCTTTTACGTGCTATTCCACTATTAGAGTGTAAGTTCCTTGCCCACCTTGCAAAAGGTAACAGGAAGAATGGCTTCACTTTGTTGCTCTTCCTGGTTTCCCTCTATGAGCTTCATGTTCTTTCAATCACTTTGCCTCTCTATGCTTTGAACTATAATTAGAATTTAAGAGGAATAGGACCATGGTTGCTTTTTGTTGTTCATTAGTTTCAGTTGTGTCTGACTCTTTGTGACCCCATTTGGGGTTTTCTTGGCAAAGATACTAGAGTGGTTTGACGCTTCCTTCTCCAGCTCATTTTACAGACAAAGAAACTGCGGGGTTAAGTGACTTGACCAGGGTCACACAGATACTAGGTGTCTGAGACTGGATTTGAACTCAAGTCTTCCTCACTCCAGATCCAGCACTCTATCCACTGAGCCGCCCAGTTACCCCAAAAGGAACCATAGAGGTCATCTAGTTCAGTCCCCTCATCTTACTAAAGAGGAAACTAAAGCCTTGATAAATTAAGGGATTTGCTCAGAATCACACAGGCAATCAGTAGCAGAGACAAAATTTGGAGAACTGAAGTCATCAAATTTTAGAGGCAAAGCTCTTTCCATTATAACATACTTCTTCACTCCAAGTTCCCTGGTGCATCAGTTGGGCCAGGACCAAGATGAAACACACAGCAATGATGATCGGATCATAGATAAGACAGTGTGATGTAGTGGGGAAAGTTCTGGTCTTAGAATCAAGAAGACCTAGGATTAAGCCAAAGGTAGTATCATGGGTCTATAATCCCTGCTACTAGCAAGGATGAAGCTGTTGGATTCCTTAAGCATGGGAGTTCTGAGTTACTGTGATCAAAATAATTGGGTGTCCCTCCCTGAGCATAGTACCAATTATGGTGGGCTACCAGGCTACCTAAAGTGGGGTGAAATGGAGCAGCTCCATTACCTATCAGTAGTAGGATCAGAAGGGGAGTGACCATTGAATTTTCAGCCTGGGTGAGATAGGGTGGCCCAATCTCCAACAGAACCACCAAAACAATAAAAACAACAACAATAATAATAAAAACCTGGATTCGGATGCTGGCTCTTACATTGACAAGCTACATGATTTTTGGTGCGTTCTCTGAGTCCTTCCCTGGCTCACAAGGTTGTTGTGGGGACAGTGCTTTCTCTAAACCTGAAAGGGCTGAAAAAATATGAATGTTCTAGGGTGCCCTATTAGACCATGCCTACCTTGCCTGAATTGATGGCACCACTTCTGCCAACTGAGCAATGTGCAGTAAGTACACAGACTCCTCCCTGACCTTAACAGAGGGTTCTGCCCAGAGAATAAAAAACCACCTGGAAAATAAGTGGGAGAGAAATGGTGGCATTTTTCTTGGGCTAGCTTTCCAGACATCTGGATTTACTGCCCTACATACGCTTACTCAAAACAAAAAGAGAATTACTAGTATATTGGGAGCTTTGTGGCACCATAAGTGGTCAGAGACCAAAAGAAAATTCATACCTCTGTGTTGTTGATTCAGAATGACAGACTCCCTTCTCTGCTTTTCCACTCTACCTCCAGAATCAATGACATGGAATTGTAAAGAGAAAAAAAAATCCAATGCCCTTTGAAACAGTAACGAGAGAGGAGTAAGGCAGCAATTAACTAAGAGACTTTCAGATGGTTAAATAAAACTGAAGAATTCATTTAAGCCAATGTTCTGGATGCAAGTGGGAAATAGGAATCAGCAGCTAACTTCAGACTTTGGAGGAATTGTGCCAAGAAGTACAGCTGTGCTTTTTGTCAGTTCAGTTCTACCAGCGATGCCACAGAATGCTAAAGGTGGAAAAGAGAGAGACCAAAATGGCCTAAATAACCATTCTGAATCATCAGAACCCAAAAAGGATGAACCTTCATGAAAATAAAAATTCAATAAAATGATTATCCTCACAGCGATGATTTTGTAGCTGAATCTGATGTGGGTGTGTATTTGGTTAGGACCTATGATTTCACTGGTGTAGACCAGGGCATCAAAATCATTTTGAAACAGGGTCCACCATACATAAGGATCCCTGTATGGCTGCATATTGACTTAAAAAGTCACATGTGTTTATAGGTTTATTTTTCTTATTCATACATCAGCACATTAAAATCAGGTAGGAATTATATTTTAATGTGCTTCTGGCTGCACTGGGGAGCATTGTAAGCCCTGTTTGACACCTCTAGTATGGAGAAATCCCGGTGGAAAAAATTAATTCTATGAAATGCAGATCCACAACCATGACAAAATTTAAATTCTTAATGAATTGCCTGGGTACTGCAAGGTCAAATAATTTGCCTAGGTTCATATATACATTATATTTCAGAAGCAGGATTTGAACTCACATCTTCCTGACTCCAAAATGAACTTTTTATAGCATATCATTCTGCCTCAGAGATAGCTATAGCTATATACATTACATAAATAGACAGAGAGAGAGAGAGAGAGAGAGAGAGAGAGAGAGAGAGAGAGAGATGATAGGTAGATATGGATATGCATAGAGATATGGATTTACTTCTCTGATACAAAGGGAATGCAAGAATTCTAACTTCCATAAAGAAAGGTATAAATGGAATCTTTCCTAATCAATCTTCTAAAGCAAAGTACGTAGATGTTGTTCTAGTCTACTGGTTGATACATAATTCAAGTGTATTGACATATATAATTAACAAACCTCTTTAATTAATCTGCTGATTGGAAATGTCATCAATTTCATTCACATTAATTTTTAATTCAAATATAATATCATTATGAGTATTATGTTCAAGTAATTCAATTTGCTTAATCATAAAATTGACTCTCATGTTTTCAACACTAATAAATCATAAAAATTGCTAAAATTTTTCTTTTTTAGAAAATGTTAAAGATATGTGTTCAAAGTGATTTCTTTAATATTATTGCTTCGTATATTCTGGAGTGAAAATTAAATGGTTCAGGAAATTTCTTCTGTCCTTTAACTTTCTATTTGTATACAAAGAGGATTGGAGAAGATATATCAGCAGAAATTGAGGAAAGGGTCTAACACATTGGGTAGATTCCCCTGGTGCTCTTCTTTCAAATGTTTATCATAAGCATTAACCTATGAGGTGACCAAGTATCCTGCAAAATTAAGGTTCTTTGGAAGGGAAGTGGGAGGGAATAAGCATTTACATAACACCTATGGTGTGCCAGGCACTGTGCTATGTGCTTTACAGGTATCGGATTTATAATGAACTTAGAGGTGGACATAAATAGTAGTTACCCAGGAAAGGTAAACATGAGTAGCAATCTGCATCATTTGAGGGAACGGCTAAAAGGAAGAGATTAAAGGTACATTTAAGATTTGAAATAACCACAAATGTCTTCTGAATGAGTCAGGAAACCTGAGTTCTCATAAGAGCTCCACTAGTAATACCATGGGACTTCCGGCAAATTATTTCCCTGGGCCTCAGTTTCCTCATGTCTGAAATTAATATGTTGTACTTTATCATCTCTAAGACCCCTTCCAGTTATATTGCCCTGATTCTCTCACCCTATGAATACTGCTGTTTTGATAGCATTCGTGAATCTATGAATGAGAGTTCCTTAACTGTTAGAAAAGTTGCTTTATTGTAAAATTAATGAAATATTTGCAGTTGGTTTCCTCAAATCTTGGCAAGGAAACATATTTCCCAGAATTTCTTCAATACTTGGATGATCCCAAGGTCTCAATAATATGGGAGTACCTCTAACAATGTAGCTTATAATGTGGCCATACTTTCTCATAGCTCCTGTTCATATCTCCCATAAGCATTCCAAAAGGGATTCCATCCAATATGCTGAAGGCCTCCCTCTGGAACTCTTGACATTGCTTAGATATCAGCAGAACATGCAGATTGTCTATTGGTTGTCTTTTGCTCTTGTTATATGAGTGGCTGGCCGATAAAATCCTTTATATCACTTCTATATAACTCTACATTGTTAATAATGTTTAAGCCATTCATGACCACCATACACATCTCCATTTTCCATTCATTTATAATTATAAAACCTTTATAATACATCAGTGAATGATACATTTCATGATTTATAGCCATGTAACATCACCAAAAAAATATCATATGGGCCTTTATTTCAAAGGGAAGCTTTGGTTCATTAAAAGTATTACCCAGTTTCCTGAGGGCAATACAGCTCATTTTCCTCTTCCTATTTAATTTTGGCCCTATTCATTGTCTGTATGCAGGATTGGCCTAATATGTATATCTTGATAGACCAGCTCTATGGATTGTCAATCCAGCTCTGTATCATAGGATAATAGGAATTCTTCATCCACTTGTTTTTTCCTAGGTGAAAAACTAAGCCAAACATTTTTGAGTGATTAAGGATATCATTTAGGAGGCTTTGAAGTGTTCTAGAATTTGATGTCATCAGCACAGTGTCATCTGTAAAGAGGAATATCTTGACATCTAAGGGATTCCCTCTTTCATTTTGATTCTGTGTTAGACATCTACTGTGAAAATGAAGAACTCATTTGTATAATATACATCTTCCTATCATTCCCTTTTTGATATTAAACAAAGTATCATCAAAAAATGTACCTCTGTTGTTACATTTTTCAAGGAATCTTGTATAATTCTGGCATATGTATGAGAGACACATTTATGGACAAAGCTACTAAACTAGGACTTTCTTCTACCACAGTGGTATTTAATCATTTTTGTGCCATGGACACCTTTGGAAGTCTGGTGAAACCTATGGACACCTCAAAAAATGTGTTTGTAATCAAATATCCAGTATGCATCAGAAGCAATTGTTGAACCTAGGTCTTCTTAAGTCCAAGACCAGTGCTTTAGCCTCTGTACCACGTTGTCTGGGTCTACTACAGAATATAATTTGTGAAAGTCTAACTGTTCTCTTCTCATATTTTCACCAAAGATTTCCTTGACGAATACAGATTTTGAAGGGATGGCAAAGTAAGTTTATATGTAAATAGTCATTGATATTTTCTCAGCCTTCTATTTTTGGTTATAATAATATCTGATTTTTTTCTAAGCATTTTGTTACATCTGCTCTTGCAGACACTTTGAGAATTGTCACCTCTAGCACAGACTTCCTCTTGATATAGCACAACTGCTTTTCCCATCTTTTTTTTTTTTAAATTAGATATATGCTTCTTAAAACACAGCACACTGGCAATTGCAATATTAGAGTCCAAATACGATCGCTCCACTGCCACTAAAAGAGATCATGCTTTGCTACAGTAACCTTGACAGATCAACAGATCTTTTCCATTTTTCTTTGCTATTTATTCTTCCATTTTCTTCCTTAAAAGAACCTGGGCTAATTGCTTCTTTTGCCAAGCTTTCTATAAACTTTTTTTCCCTCTACTATTTCTTGTTGTTTTATCCCATTGACATAATACTGCCCATAATGATTCCCCTTCCTCTTTTGAAAGATTTTTACAAATGAGTTTATATTCTAAATGAATATTCCTTTTTTGCCATATGTCTTGATCAAATGCTTCCTGGATGATGTTGCTTCTAGAATCTTTTGATCTCCTAGATGTGGCCATTGTTATATTTCATTTAAATTTCCCTAGAAAATGGTAATAGTCAGCTGATGTCTAATCCATTTTCCATTTTTGGCATTCATAACCTATTCACTTAGGTCATGTTGGAGTTCCCTCAATTGTGTGCCAAACCTTCTTTTTGATTATTTCTTTGAATTTGATATTGTATTTAATCTTTTTCCTCATGAATCAGTTCTTTAATTCCAACGTGTCTCCTATGTCAGTCATTCCTTATTAGAACATAATCAATTTCCTTTTTTATGATTTGGTGTTTATTATGTGCAGCTTCTTCTTGAAGAAGTACTCATTATAGATGGACTGGAGGCTTCTTATACTTAAGTAGCTTTGTCCTCTTGTTTCTGTTTATGAACAGTGTCTTTAAATATATTTTTACCATATTCTCCTATGCCCTCTTTGCATTGTCACCAATATGTTGGATTATTTTGGAGGATCTTATCAAGTCCTTCATAAAATTCTTCTACCTCCTCATCCTCTGCAGAAATATAAGTCAAAGTGGCCTCTATTATGCTGAGTTTTTTTACATATGATCATCATAGGGATAAGAACTGAATCTGTGATTTCATTGTAACAAGGAATTCCTGGATAAAGAAACTCCCTCTAACAATGCATGTTGGTACCTTCTCTACACTGTATAGTATTTGAGAACTGTCTAGAACATTGAGAAGCTAAGTGACTTAGCCAGGGTCGAATAGCCATTAGGTGTCAGAGACAAGTCTTTTTTTCCTTTGGAGCATTTATTTGTATGTATGTTTCATACCCTTAGAAAAAGAATCCCAGGATTTTTCCTCCTGTGTGTTTTCATCTTGATTCCTCATGGTCCATGATGCCAGCTGAGGTTGTAAACACAGTAAACCCAAACTGATGGGATGGTAGCAGATTATTCTGCCACTTTTCCAGATCTTTTGATTGAACCTCAAATCTGGGGCTGATTACATCACACTTGTTTAATCTGCCTGTCAGGTTCACAACAATTTTTCCTGCTCTGTGATCATCAGTGATCTCAAATCCACCAATGTAACCATCCTTCATCATCACAGTTAAGAACCGGACAACTACTTCAGAGCATGGCCTAATGAGAACCTGGCGTTTTCCTTGCTTTTCTGCATTGTTAATGCTTTTGAGGGCATCTGCCAGGACATTCACATCATGGTGGTGGCGCTGCAAGATGGTGGAAAGAGACAGAGACAAGTCTTGAACCCATTCTTCCTGGCTCTGAGGCTGCCTCTCTATCCAATACTCCACACGGCTGTCTCTTAATATTTATCAAAAACACCAAAATATGAGATGACGAAATGTCCCACAAAATAATGTTTATCATTGTTTTGGGGTTCGTGATGAAGCCATCTCCACCAATTTCCTTATTATTCTTTTAAAGGGGTCCTTGTGAGTCAGTCATCTTTCTATTTTGCTGAAGCTTCCATTTATATTCTGGCTTAATTTGTGATGAGAATGTCAGCATTAATATGATTCAGTTCCTCTAGGAGGATATGTACTCATTGGCTACTGAATAAGAATCACACATTTAAAGCACCAACAGCTAAATTAATGTTTATAGACAGGCTAAAGTGATTGTTAATGCCCTGTGCCCCCCCCCTTTTCTGACACTCTGCCACTAGCACAGGATTCAGGGCCATTTTGTATTTTTTCTTTGTTTCATGTGTTGCTATAGCAACTAATAATTCATAGCAAAGGATTCATCATTGAGTGGTAAGCCTACTCATAATGAGCCCTTCTATACTTAGCTGGTCCTCAGAAGCAGACTGTATTTTTCCAGGTCCATATCTGAAGCCTTTTCTGCTTTGTAGAACCATCTAGAGCTTACATTCCATTGGCATAGCCTTTGAAAACCCAGGACCATGCCTCTGCACCAAGGCAAGGCTTTGGAATAGACATTTATAAAGGCTTCATAAGAACAGCTACTATAAAACCACTCATATGACATTCACCAGAAACGAAAACGGATTTGTAAAATGGGTTCTGATTGCAATTTTTTCAATCTGTAGAGAGCCAGTATGAACAAAATACCCTTTGATTGCAAAGCATTGACCCATGAGAAATTAATTAACTCCTTGAGCGCACTTAAGTTACTGATTAGGAATTATTTGCACACCTATATGATGTCCAGACATCCTGAGTTTCCATATTTTTTCCTTCATCTAGGCACTTTAACGTCAGGAAAATATTTTATCTCCTGGTTTATCAAAGGCCTTAGGTTTAATTCTATATTAAGTAACTATTATAGTGCTCCACACATATTAGGTGCTCAGTAATTATTTTTTAATGAATTGACAATTTTTTTTCAAGAGAAGAAAGCTTAGCCATAATTCAGTCATTGCCCTTCATTGTCACAGCTATTTTGCAGGTGGCTGAACTGGAACAGGTACTGCCCTGAGGACAGAATCTGTAGCTTCTGTCTCCAAGTGTTCTATAGTGAAAAGGCCAGATGTGAAGTCTGAGGATCTGGCTTTAAACCCTGACCCCGCTACTTGTTTATCTGTACAGTCTTAGACATTTTCATTCACCCCTCTGGCCCTTGATTTCCTCATGTGTAAAATTCAAGGATTGGCTAGAATCATGGGTGGGGAACCTGCAGCCTCAAGGTCACATGTGGCCCTCTAGGTCTTCAAGTGCAGCCCTTTGACTGAATCCAAATTTCACAGAACAATTCCCTTTAATAAAAGGATTTATTCTGTAAAATTTGGACTCAGTCAAAAGGTCACACCCAAGGACCTAGAAGGCCACATGTGGTATCAAGGTCACAGGTTCCTCACCTCTGGCTGCTAGATGATCTCTAAGGTTTTCACCATCTCTAAATCTTGTTATGCTAAATTAGAAGGGAGAAAGATAGAAGACTGGCTCCCCTTTTCCTTTCTCTATTTTTTCATCAGCTTGAAATCCAGAAAGTAAAGCCTACAGTATAGCAAAGAGTTACTTTGCATATCCCTTGAAACTGTTTTGGGTCCAGTTGCCTATAACAAACAAAGTGTTGTGATAACCTCACTAGACTATGTTAAGATAATTCAGATTCTAGGAAAAGTCTAATGTATCATCAGGTTCCTTGAATCATCAGTGTAAAAACTGCAAGGTTCCTGACTCCTTTGCTCTTCTTGGCAATATCAAAACTATCAATTGATATTCCATTGCCTTGTATTCATTTTTTTTTACAATTTCCAAAATAATTTTATTTTCAGGATTCTGTACTTTAGTTCTCCTTCTCCTGCATAGTCTTGGTACCCCGGAGTCGACCAGTACACTGGGCAGCAATAAGACTGACCTTTCGTCCAGCTGGGGCGTCTCTTCGAATGGTGGATGGTTTTCCAATATGCTGGTGATTACCTCCTCCAAAGGGATGTTCCATAGGATTCATGGCCACACCCCAGGCACGAGGCCAGCAGTTTCTTTTGGCCTTGTATTTGTGGTAGGCAGGACCTGCCTTAAGGATGGGTTTATCAATACGACCTCCTCCAGCAACAACACCAACCACAGCTCTGTTTGCTGACGAGATCACTTAGAGCCTGAAGGTAGCTTTACGCGTTTTTTCTTGGTTTCGGAATTGTGAGAAATCACTGTGGCATAGTTTCCAGATGCAAGAGCAAGCTTACGCCGGTCCCCAGGCTTTTCTTCAAGACAGCGCACTATGGTCCCTTCAGGCGTAGTGCCAACTGGGAGGACATTGCCAATGGTGAGCTGAGCTTTCTTACTACAGTACACAAACTGGCCTGTATGGATGCCTTCAGCAGCAATGAACAACTCTGTCCTCTTTTTAAATCGGTAAGGATCCCAGAAAGCTACTTTTGCAAGAGCAGCCCCTCGGCCTGGATCGTGGATTATGTCCTTTACGATACCCTTAATGTAGCCATGCCTCTCGGTGAAGTCAACAGCCCGGAGCTTGGCAGCCCCATTTCCTGTGCTTCACATGAGCCCCGAAGACAGAGCCCGCACCCTTCCTCTGACCATGGATCACTCGGCCTATCTTGCACGGTCTGGCTCTGGACTTGCTCCTTGTATTCACTTTTAATCCTCTACTATTCAGCTCAAGCCACACCAACAGGCCTTGAAGAAGGGTAGCAAAACGTAATGTAACTGCATAAAGGAGGTGGCTTTCTATTAACAGGGTTGGACTCCTTTTGGATTCCTCCTTGATTCAAAAGTTCCAACATTACCCATACACCCCCACTCCCAGTAACCCTCAGAACTCATGTAGAATTGGGAATGAAGCAGGTATAATTTTGACTCCAATCTTCAGGTGGTTCTGGGGAATAGAATATGGACATTATAGCAGGCGAGAAGGGAATTATATGTGATCTGAATAGAGCTGAAGTAGTAGACTTGAGAACACATAGGTCTTATGTTTCTCTCCCTTTCCCCCTTCCCATATTTCTCTTTTTTGCTGGCAAGCTGGAAGGACAATAGTTGACAAGAACACAACTCCACCCTCCCTAATCCTAAAGAACGTACTTTGGCCCTGGCTGTCCCTCACGCCTAGAATGTCCTTCCTCACCTCCCCCTCTCAGAATGCCTGGTTTCCTCCAAGATGCAGCTCAAGTGCTACCTTCATTCCTGGTCTGTCCAGCTAATAGTGTTGTCTTCACCTTGTATCTGCTTTTTATGTATTTTGAATGTATCTTTCTATGGATCCTAGGCTATCCTTTCTACATAACCGTATCTTTATACGCATCATTACATGTATCCTACAAGTTGTCTCCCTCATTTGAATTTAAGTCCCTTGAGATTAGGGGTCATTTTAATTTTGTCTTTGAATTCCCAGAGCTTAGCACAAGTAAATGCGTGATGACCGATCCAGTTCACAAGAATGCTTGTGTGCCTCTGCCTTTGGAGTTTTTCTTAAAAAATTATATTCTTAATTTATGGTGGTTATTTTTTAATGGTTTTTCATATTCATTCTGAGCTAAAAGCTTCCATTAAAGTTCATAGCTTACAAGTGCACATTAAACAATTCTTCGGTGCAATTTTTTTTCTCCAACAGAGTTCAGCCAGTAGAACATTTGGTGGCTTGTCGATCACAAAAATTACTGGCTGGGAAATAGGAGGAATGATAAGTTGTACTCTTAGATCATGTTGTTAATTAACCATGTTATTTTCCCTAGAGATACCCTAGTAAATTGAGAGACAGACAACAGACAGACAAACAGAGACAGAGAGAGTGACAGAGAGAGAAAAAGAAAGAGAGGAAAGAAGAGAGAGGAGAAAGAGAGGAGAGGAGAAAGAAAAAGAGAGAAGAGAGGAGAGGGAGAGAGAGAGGGAGGGAGAGAGAGAGAGAGAGAGAGAGAGAGAGTGAGAGAGAGAGAGAGAGAGAGAGGACAGAGAGAGAGAGAGAGAGATGACAGAGAGAGAGAGAGAGAGAGAGAGAGAGAGAGAGAGAGAGAGAGAGAGAGAGAGAGAGAGACGACAGAGAGAGAGAGAGAGAGAGAGAGAGAGAGAGAGAGAGAGAGAGAGACGACAGAGAGAGAGAGAGAGAGAGAGAGAGAGAGAGAGAGAGAGAGAGAGAGAGAGAGAGAGAAACTTCTCCTATAGCAATCTTATTTAACTTTATTTAAGGACCTGCAATTCATTGGTGTGGTCATTCCCTCAGCCACCTCAGCTCACAACCACTCCAGGCTTTAGTAAATGTTCACTGAGAGTTGCTATAGGCATTTTTACTTCCTATTAGAACACATCGGGAACTCCGATGTCAAAGTCCAAATGTATTAACTCCACTGTCACTGATGAAGGGAATGCTCTCTTATAGCAATCTGTAGTAAACTTCAGCAGTTGATGGCCAGCTGGCCAATTCAGGTGGATGTATCTTCAGAAGACACACTAATGATTAATCATAAGATCTATTACTCAAAGCCATTCCAGCTTGGTAGGACTTCCCAGAGTGTGTGCTTTCCTTGGGACAGTCTTTAGAAACCTAGGGTCATCTTCACACTATGACTGGAATAAGGGTTCAGGGAAGACCTAAGGAAACAATGAAAGTAATGACAGCCAATATCAAGGTAATATAAGCCTAACCTGGCTCTGTGGGACAGAACTTCCCATTCAAAGTGGTAAAAAAAATATATTTTTTGGCTTTAGGTCTAGACCTATGATTACATTGAGTGGGACTTGAACCCTGATCTTATGACTGAAACCACATCTCTCTATCCACTACACTTAACTGTCCCTCACCTCATTTTTAGTGCAGTGAAAATGTCACAGTTTTCCTTGACTTAAGATACAAAATCAAACAGGGAAAAGACTTTTTCTGGACAAAAGCTGATCTCATTCTGCCTGGCACATTGTTCTCATGACGATGATAGCTTCCTTTAACTTCACGGCAGAGACTATAGTTTATTTCTTTCAGCCCTAAATGTCTGCTTATGACCATAAATGACTTTCTTGTGGAGGAGATGATGGTTTTTCCCCTCTCCCTAATGTCTGAGTTATACCATTGAAAAGCCTGGTGAGATCTCAGGGAAAGCTAGGCAAGAGCACGGATGCCTTATTGTCGCTGCTATTTAAAATAAATCCTGTTAATACACACGAAGGACTGTGGTTTAAATGTTTACCTTTTGAACCCTACCCTAAGGAAATAGTCTCTTGAAGCTTTGGCTAATCTTTCCACAAATTGTCAAACTCAAAACTCAGTTGCCTCTTAATGGAGATTTTAACTGCACTATTGATTATAGCACAGATAGGAACCATTCAGAGTCTTATCTTCATATGATTTAATTGACACCAAGAGGTATTTTAATTGAAATGTTAGACTTCCTCAGTAGAACTATCCTTTGGTTTTTTTGCAAGGCAATCTAGGTTTTATGCTTTTAATCACCATCTGTTGTTCAATAAATGTCAAATTGCTCCTAATGGTCTCTCTAAGCATAGGCTCGGGTTTGTTGTTGTCGGGGTTTTTTTTTTTTAATTTGCTTTTGTGCTCTGTGTTCGTTATGGGCAAATGAGCTCTTCCCATATAAGACCCTCATTTCTCATGGTGCCTCAGTTCAGTTAGAACGGAAAAGTGATTAGAAACAAAAAGACAGAGAAACGTTTTTTGTATGTGTTTCTTTTTTAATTCTTCCAGGCAGCAGTGAGATTTAGAAAGTCTATAAAAATCTCAGCAGTACTGGTGATTTCAGTCCCACTCAAAGCATAAAAGGAATAGAGACCTCCAGAAAGTCAGCAAGAGTCACTTGGTTTTTCTGATCGTATTAGAGGCTGACAGATGAAAAGAAGCTAACCAACAAACCCACTGGATACAGCCAGGTTCAAAGAGTGCTGGTGAGATCTTGACTTCAGCAGCTAAAAGGAATTGCCTTTTACCTACTGAGCATTTTGCTGGGGTAAGAGAGCAGCAATGAAAGAAATCCATTACCCTCAGGACCCCAGGTGAATTCAGAAGTGAATAAGGCAAGGGCTAGAGGTGGGAGAAATGGAGTAGCACTCTATATAAAATGATTTTCATCTCTCCCTCCTCAGAGCTCTCTCAGTACTTGGTTTTTATCACTCATGCCAGCATCACACTCTACTTTGCATTATTTTCATTTATGAATACTGTCGACTCCTCTACAAGAATGTAAGCTCTTTGTGGACAGAGACTCTATCATGCCTTGCATCAGGCTTTATGCATAAAAGATGCTCAATGAAATGTGCATTGAATCACACTGAATTTTAGTAGCAGAAGGGAAGCAAAAGAAACTGATTTCTTAGGAAGCCATAAAGTGGCGACACAAAAAGCAGAAGCTTTTCTTAGTCCCCTTTAGCTTTCTGACTCTGAACTTTATGAATGAAAGATCACCTGCCAAGGTTAAATCATTTGAATGGCACTGTTTTACTGTAAAATGCTATAGGGTCTTTTGCACTAGATTGTCACTAGGAAAAGGGAGATTTACCTTATAGATGTTTGTAGGAGGCCGACAGCCAGATTTCTAACAAAAAAATGACATGTTTGATTGCTTGAATACAAGTCTCAAATATTCTTGAAGGTCTGGGAGAAGTATTTTCCAAGAGGTAATTAGAATTGGTTGAAATACAGAGCTATAAATGGTGGACTGGCACGGTTTTACAAGAAACAGATCATAACTCAACATCTTAATGACTTCTTCTTTGGAGAAGGTCAGCAAGGCTATTAACAAGGGAGGTGGGCATGCAGAGTTGCCTATCCTAGATGGTAAGTGAACTTTGAGCAAAGTATCTCAGTGCTGCCCAGCTAGGATTCTGAATCTAATTATGTGTATTGGCTATGTTTTCTCATGAGTAAAGAGCTGAGAGGGACTAAAATAGGACTGCAGGCTCCTGGATGTCCTTTTGTAACACATTCATAGACTCTAACTCCTAGAAGGACCTCAGAGACTACCTATACCTGATTGTGCATCCCCTCATTCCTTTTTCCATTTACTTGACAGGTAATCACACATAGCTTCTGCTTAAAGATCTACAGTAAAGGAGAACTCACTACCTGCCAGGGCGGATTTTGGACAGCTCTAATTATGAGGACTTTTCTTTTCTTTACATCCAGCCTAAATCTGCTTTTCTGCAACTTCTACCCACTGTTTCCATCCTGCACTGCAGAATTAAGCAGCATAAGTCTGAGACCTCTTCTCTATGACAATCCTTCAATTATTTGAACACAGCGATTACATGGCTCTAAGTTTTCTCTTTTCCAAGCTAACTATCCCCCCTTTTGTCCCCTTCAGCTATAGTCATCAAAAGGCTTAGAAGAATGTGTGCTGATAAACCCATTTTTCTCCTAGGTCCTTTGACCAAAGGAAACAAAAATGGAGACCTTTATCAAAGTGTATATGCAAGAGTTGATCTGTTTGTACATGGACCCACACATTTAAAGCTGGTCACAGGAACCTGCCCAAGTATAAAGCAAGGCTCCACTCTGAGCTTCTTAAAGACAAGTTATTGTTACCATTTTTGTACCCATTCCCTTAATGAGTTAGTCAACAAGTTTAAAATTAGCAAAGTTAAATTTGTCTTTAGTGGCTATCTCACTCTCTTACTATGTCCCTTTACTATCCCTTCTCCATAATTTTCCAGGAACCCGGTGTCCCCAAATTGCTTTGGCTGTCCACAGTCTTATTCTGTGCCATCCTTCTCAAGTTTGCCCTTCCCCAAAGTATGTTATGCTTCTCAATTATCTCTCAGCTCTTGTACTCTGGACCCATCAAAACTCGCATTTCATGCTCTAAATTATTATTGATTAGAGAAATGCACATTGAAAAAACTCTGAAGTCCCATATCACACCTATCAGATTGGCTAATGTGACAATAAAGGAAAATGACAAATGGAGAGGACGTGGGAAAACTGAGACACTAATGCACTGTTGGTAGAGTTGTGAGCTGGAGAGCAATTTGGAACTATGCCAAAGGGCTATAAAACTGTGCATACCCTTTGACCCAGCAATACTACTACCACATCTGTACCCCAACAAGATCAAAAAGGAAAAGGACCTATGTGTAAAAAATATTTATGGTAGCTTTTTTGTGGTAGCTAAGAGCTGGAAATCAAAGGGATGCCCATCAAATGGGAAATGGCTAAACAAGTTGTGGCATACAATTGTGATGGAACATTATTGTGCTGTAAGAAGTGACGAACAGGATGATTTCAGAAAAACCTGGAAATACTTACATGAACTGATGCAATGTGAAGTGAATGGAACCAGTAGAACACTGTACACAGTAATATTGTATGATAAAGAATTGTGAATGACTTAGCTATTCTCAGCAATCCCACAATGATCCAAGACAATCCCAAAGGACTCATGATGAATGGCAGAATGACTATCTGTCTCCAGAGAAAGAACTGATATTGTTTTAATACAGACTAAAAGCATGCTGTTTTTCACTTTCTTTCATTCTTTTTCTTTTATTCAAGTCTTCTTGTACAAAATGACTAATATGGAAATGTTTTACATGATTGCATACGTATAATGTACGTCTGATTGCTTACCATCAAAGAGAGGGGTGAGAGGAGGGAAGGAAGGATCGAATTTGGAACTCGGGAAAAAATCTAATATTAAAGAAATTTAATACTTAATTGAGGAAAAATAAAATATATTAAATTATAAATAAAAACCCTCCCATTTCTTCAGTACATCTTAGCTGTGTATTAGGAAAGCAACGTGACTTTAAAATTGCATACTATAGAGCAAGTGAAAGCAAGCCTCTCTAATCTTCATGGGGGAGGGGTGTGGGTGTTGTGTGTTATGCCAAATAAATACTTTCAGGTAAGACAGCTTTAAGGGGTGGGAAGGAGAAAAGGGACATTCATGCTACCTCCTATCCTCTTCTATTATCCTTTGCCTGAAATTCATCTCTCCTCACCTATTAGGATCCCAAACTTCCTTTAATGCTAAGCTCATTTGCCATCTCCTAGGGGAAGGTGTTCCTGATTCCCCTGGTTGATATTGTACTCTCCTATCTCCACAAATTATTAAGTATGTACTTATCTGTTTGCATATAGAAAAGAATGTCCTTGAGGGCTCAGACTGATTTTTAATTTTATCTTTGTCTCTGTAGTACCTAGCATAGCGCCCTGTACATAGGAGCAATTGGATCATTCTACCTCTTTTCCTTTTTGGTGGGGGGGAGGTGGCCTAGAAGGCATAAGTGTTTCTTTCTCCTTCATACTTCTTGTGTTGCTCCAAGCTCATTCTGACAAAGAGATGATTCCAGAGTCAGACACTGAGAGACACAAACATATTTGACCCCATAGTCAAGCTCCCTTCTCTCTTCGGTATCATCTTTCTATCTCTATGTGTAATTCCCAATGAGAGAACTAGACTTAACAATGGTAAAAAAAATTAATTAAAAAATAATAAGTATCCCTACTTAATTCAACAAACATTTACTGAGCTTTTACTATGTGCAGAATATTATGCTAATACCTGGAGGGGATAAAGAGTTTAGTACATAGGATCATAGATTTAGAGCTAGAGGAGACCTAAGTGATCTTCCAAATTACATATTACAAATGAGAAAACTGAGGCCAAGAGAGGTCCAGTGACTTTCCCAAGGTCACATAGGTCATAAATGGCAGAGCAGGATTTGAATACAAATTTTCTGACTTCAAATTCAGCACTGTCTGCTGTACCCTGCTACCACAAATGCTTGTTTACTTCCTTTGCTTTCTTCCTTCCCTCCTTGCTTAACTTTTTAGAATTTATAGTTTAGTAAGAGGAAATGATGTGTAGAGTAGTGATGATAAAACTAGCCATCAGAAGTACATTACAGAAATAAAGATAGTCTTATGTTAAGTCTAGAGGTGGGGAGGGGGATGGGGAATAGTTATTACTGACTGGGAAAATCAGGGAGGTTCATGAAAGTGATGGCATTTCAACTAAATTTTAAAGCAAGGGTTCTTAACATGGGGTCCAGGAATTAGTGGGGGAGTATTAAATGTATTTTTTATATTTATATATGTACATATTTTATTTCCCCCAATTACATGTTAATATAATTTTTTTGACATTTTTTAAGTTTTTCGTTCAAAATTCTCTTTCCCTCCCCCCTCCTTGAGACTGTAAGCTATCAGATATAGGTTATATATGTGCACTCATGTAAAACATTTCCATATTAGTTACTTTGTACAAGAAGACTCAAATAAAAGAAAAAGAATGAAAGAAAGAAAATAGCATGTTTCAGTATGTATTCATACAATATCAGTTCTTTCTCTGGAGGTAGATAGTATGCTTCATCATTAGTCCTTTGGGATTTTCTTGGATCATTGTACTACTGAGAATAGCTAATTTATTCACAATTCATTGTGCAATGTTACTGTTACAGCATATAATGTTCTCCTGGTTCTGTTCACTTCACTTTGCATCAGTTCATGTAAATCTTCCCAGGTTTTTCTGAAATCATCCTGCTTGTCATTTCTCACAGTAATTTGTGGGAGGCAACATATTTTGGCAACTATTACAACATAATTGGTTTCATTTGTAATCATACATATTTTATTTTGCACATTTAAAAGCAATATTCTCATAAAGGGTCCATAGCATTATCCAGATTGTCTAAGGGGTACATGATGCAAAAAAGTTTAAGAATCCCTACTTGAAGGGATGGGTTGAATTTCTAAGGTGGTATTGGAGGGAAAGGAGAGATTACAACCGTTCTAGGCAGAGATGACAGTGTGAGTATTTTTAAAGCAAGGGGAACCGTGACTTTTGCACTTTGAGAGCAGGGATAGGACAACTGTAGCTATCAATAGGTCGATCCCTGAGCAAAAGTGCGAATTCAAAATTCAAATTTAACAAACATTTATTAAATGTCTAATACGTGCCAGGCGCTCTGCGCAGAGTTGGGAACACAAAGGCAAAAGCAAATCAGTCACTGTTGGGGGCAGCTAAGTGGTGCAGTGAATAGAGCACTGGCCCTGGAGTCAGGAAGACAAGTTCAAATCCAGCCTCAGACACTTGACACTTACTAGCTGTGTGACCTTGGGCAGGTCACTTAACCCCAATTGCCCTGCCTTCCCCCCTCCAAAAAAAAAATCAGTCACTATCCTCAAGGACTTTATATCCTACAGGAAATAGAAGAGAATAAGAGAAATTTGACTTTAGGATCACCCATCTCAATTTATGGCTAATTTATAATTAGTTCTTATGAAGCTCCATAATGACTTTGCATATTAGTAAATATGTGTCAACTAAATTTTATTGTAATAGGGGTTTTACTCTAACACTATACTTAATATTTATCATCCCAGTTTCTGTAGTTGTTCATGGAGCATGGAGTCTGCTCATGTCTTTTAAAAAAAAAATTGAGGACAAAATTAGAAGGCAAAACCCTCCAACCTTAATTCCTAGTAACTGATTAATACATTTCCTGTGGAATACTGAAGTTCTCTGGGAAAAGGTTTATAGTCTGTGTCACCAGGAAAAAGGGAAAGATTTACCTTAAGGTTGTTTGTATGAAGTTTGTCATCAGCTTTCTAATACAGACATGACTGATCACTTAGAGTCGGAAATATTCTTCTAGGGAAAATAGCTAATAATAATAAGAGCTGGTCTGTCTATGATGCCCTAAGATTTACAAAAATCCAGGGAGATTGATACTAGAGTAATATAATCCCAACTTTATAGATAAGAAAACAGGTTCGGAGAAGTAAAGGGATTTGCCCATTGTCACACACTAGCAAATGTCAGATCCAGGATTTGAGTCCTGGTTTTCTGATTCTAAGATCAGGGGTCCTCTACTCCATAATAGAAACAAAGTTGGGTTAAGGCATTTTTTTACCCTTAGGCAAAATTCGACAATTATACTCCCATACACCTAAAGTTTTCTGAAGCTAGGTAGAACAATCAATGGATGGTTAGACTGAGTTTCAATCCTGCCTCCAACACATACTAGACATATGACTCTGGGCAAATTATTCCTTTCTTAGCCTCAGTTTCTTCATCTGTGAAATGGGGATAATAATAACATCTACCTCATCACCTCATACCTGGATTATTGCAATAGCTAGATTCAGTCACCCTAGGCTCTCTCCAAGCTATCAGCTGCCAAAGAGATCTTTCTAAAACGCAGATCTAACCAACTTTGTCCCTCAACTCAATCAACTCCAGGGGGTCCCTATGATCTCCAGGATCAAATATAAAATCCTCTTGCTTTTAAAGCCCTTGACAATCTGTTACCTTCCTACATTTCCAGCTTCCTTACACTTTGATCCCTTCCACATAATCTATCCTCCAGCAACATTAGTCTTCTTGGTCTTCCTCCCACATGATACTCCATTTGCCCACTTTATGCCTTTTCACTGGCATTCCCACATGTGTGGAATGTTCTCCCTACTCAACCTCCAACTGCTGACTTCTCTGGTTTTCAAGACTTGGATCTTCTTCAAGGGGTCTTTCCTTACTCCCCAGCCACTCCCCATGTTGGTATCTTCTCTCATGTTACTTCCAATATATTCTATCTAACTATCCATCTATCTAATTTTTCATATGCCCATAATTGTATATTGTCTCCTGCATTAAACTGTGAGGAGAGGGACTGTGTTTTTACCATTCTTTGTGTCCCAGATGTTTAGCACAGTGCCCGGCACATAGTAGGCGCTCAATAAGTGACTATTGATGAGGAAAGAGAAAAACAAATTTAGACAACATGCAGTGCTTTGTAATTGTTAGAGCTCCACATAAATACTAATTACTCACTGTATTATAATGCAGTATGAATTGTTACAAAATGCATATACACTTTAAGTAAGAGAACTCTGGAGAGTAGAATTTTCTGGCATTAAATATAATTGCATTTATAAAAAATAATGATTTAAAATGTCTCTCATTTCAAGTTGTGCCTTAGGCAGGCCACCATTTTGTCTAACCCTAGTCATGGTCATAGATGGGGGAAGGATATTCTGAAAGGTCTTTATAATTGAAACACAGAGCTACAAATGAGGGTGCCTTAGGGTATAACTAACCAAGGGATTCCTTCCCTTGCCCCAGCCTTGGAAATGTGATTCTTCAGGTCCACTCGTTTCCTTTGTCAGCATAGTTGAAATTAGTTTGTTTTCTGGGCATGGTTAATACTGGCAAATGCATCCTCTGAGCTGTGGTAGCTGCTATAGTTAGGGATGAAGTTGTAAAACCAGAGCCACAATTTGCTACTTCTGTTTCAAAGACATTCACAGTGAGCAGACCTATGGACTCTGGAAGAGCCTTTCCAGCCCTCCTGCAGTTAGGGCTTCCAAAGGTGAAAGCTCCCAGTAAACTGTGATTAAAAAGAAACCAACTGAATAATTGCCTAATTACCTGCTATATTTAGCATGGTAGTGAGCTCCAATGCTACCTGGCATTTCTGCCCTGCAGCTTTCCTCAGCCCCTCAGGACATCTCAAGTGCCATAACTCATAGCATTATTTGTAGCTAATCCCAGGAGCTTGGCTATGGGGGCAAATTTATGTATGTGTCTTTCATAATAAAGGGAGGAAAACAGGGAAAAACAGATTTAACTTACAATAAAAAGGTTGTCCAAGTTCTTTCAATAGCCTCCTAATTGGTCTGGCTTCCTTCATCTAGTGTCTCACCACTCCAACCCATTCTCTATACAGCTGCCACAGGGACATTCCTAAAGCTCAGATCTGACCATATCACTCCCCTGCTCAATAAACTATTACCCCTAAGATCAAATATAAATTCCCATGTTTGTCTCTTTAAAGCCCTTCACAACCTGGCTCCAACCTACCTTTCCAGACTTATTTTACATTAGACCCTGGTATGTACTCTACCTTCCAGTCCAAATGTTCCCCTTTCTTTTCCTCCCACACAATGCTCCAATCCACATCTCTGTGCCTCTGTAACTGGCTTTTCCCCCACATCTGGAATGAACTCCTTCCTCACCTCCATGTCTTAGAATCCCCCATTAGAAAATAAGGGCCTGTAAGTAGGGATTATTTCATTCAGAGCATTTGTACCCTCAGCACCTAGGACAGTGCCTGGAATGTCCTGTAGTGGGTACTTCATATCTGTTGATTGATTACTACGTCATTGCAATAGTCATAACTTTTTATGATGCAATTTATTGTTTTTCTGGCTCTAATCTTTTCTTCTCTACTCTATCCTTTATCCTGATGTCAAAGTAATCTCTCTAATAAGTTAGTCTGACCTGCCATCTTGCTACTCAAAAACCTTTAATTGTTCTCCATTGTCTAACAAGTAAAACAAACTCTTTAGCCTGGTGTTCAAGGCTCTCTCTCTGGCTCCAATCTACATTAACAGGCATATTTCATGGTATTATCATTGGCACACTTTACAATCCAATCAAATTAGACTAATGGCTATCCTCTGATCACACCCTCTAGGTTCTCTAGGGTTGTTTAACCTGAGAAGAGCAGGGGGGAAGAGAGAGGGAAAGGACATGATAGATATCTTCAAATATCATAGATATCTGAAGGGCTGTTACATAGAAATGAGATTCAACTAATTGCATTTAGGCCTAGAGAACCAAATTAAGAGCAATGCATAGGCTGCAGATATAAATTTACTAAATATAATAGTGACTAATATGGGATACTATGAAGTTACCTGAACCACAGAAGTTGTATACATAGTCCAATAGCAGACAATACTGTAGGGCAACTAGTAGGTCCTTTTGAATCCCAGTTTACTGCCTCTTCCTCCATAGGTCTGCTCTTTTGGAGGATGGAAACATGCTTTTCATTAGTCTAAAGGTTGATGTGGATTTATTCAATCACATTTTGGCTCAACCCCCATCCTTCTCTGGTGTAACTTTTTCCCCTCATCTACTCTGATGTATTCTAGCTAAGATTCTATATGTAAAAAAACCTATATTAGAACATAATTTTTAAAATGAGTGGCAGCTCATTGAAACAGAGGATAAAGAGTTGGTCTTGATGAGGAAGAACTGGATTCAGGTCCCCTTTCTGACACATACTGTGATCCCTAGGCAAATTCCTTAAATTCTCATTGCCGTAGGCAACGCTCTAAGACTATTAAGCTGCAGATCTGCACTGGTAGAACAAATTATTTTGGAGGAGCTCCCTAAACCAGTAAAATCATGTCTTGTTGTATTTATGGGGGTTGCAAATGTAAATGCACTAGGATACCTTCCTGCAGGAGTTATATCTCTGACCAAGCCCAGCCTCTGAAACTCAAGGTCTCTCCCCCCCCATCCCAGGAAGATGTACCCACTCACAACAAAACTTTCTAGAGGGTTAGTGAAGGTCCAACAGGAAGACATTTCTTTTATTTTTCTGTCAGTCTTGAGACTGAGGCAGTCTTTGTCTCTATCAGCAATCTAGAAATAGCTAGATGGCATAGTGCGTAAAGCACTGGACCAGGAGTCAGGAACACCTGAGTTTAAAACAAGCCTCAGGCATCTCCTACTCATGTGACACTAGGCAAGTCACTTAACCTCTGTCTGCCTCAGTTTCATCAAATGTAAAACAGGGATAATAATAGTACCTACCTTCCAGGGTTGCTGTAAGGATCAAGTAAGATATTCATAAAATCCTTAGCACAATGCCTTTCCTTCTTCCTAATCCCTCATGAAGGAGACCAATCACTGCCCCCTTGATTCCAGCTGTCTTCTTAATGCACTGATTTAGTTGAGTCTCTGATACCACCACCCCACTGACACATCAGCAAGTATGAGAGGAGGATATTTGTTTTTCTACGGGGTATAAACAATCTTGATTTCTCAAATCTAGCCTAGTGGCTATCAGGAAGGAATACACCAATTTGCCTTAAAGGTCAATATCACTTATCTTATGTTTCTCTCTTCTGCAAAATCACCCATGTCTTTGGCTTTTTTCATTATCTTGCCAATTCTGAAGACATAAGTAGAACTCACTGCTTTATTCCTCCAAAGGGGGAAAAGTCTTAACAACTGAGCTATCTAAAAGTGGATGGGTTGCCTTAGCAGGCACTCGGCTTCTCCTTACTAGAAGGCTTAAATAGAAGATTAGATGATTACTTGTGGAAATTGGGGTGTAGAGTATTCTCATTCAGACATGGGTTGAAATAAATTGCCACTAAGGTCACAACAGACTCTGGGATTCTATGTTTCTATCACTTATACATAAATTTTCCATTATAAAGTATTAAGAGCTAGAAAGGGGTTAAGTGGGTAGGGAACTAAATTGAACAATTGTGTCTTGAAGTTTTCCTTTCTTCAGGTTAAAAAGATTCAATTCCTTCAACTTATATTAATTTGGCATTCTCTCAAAGCTCTCCACCATCACAGTTGCCTTTTTTTGTATCATCATCCATCTATCAAGGCCCTTCTGAAAAAATGGAGCCCACACCTAAGCACAAACCTCCAGATGTTGAAGATTACAATGACACGATCACTTCCTTACTCTCAGACACTTTGTCTTGCCTTATGTAGCCTAAAAATCAAACTTGATTTTGGGGACTTCCATATCCCACTGCTGATCCATAAGAAGCTTATTTTCCCTAAAAGCATGAAATATTTTTCGATGAATTTTTGCCTACCCATATCTTTTCATTCTTATACTTATGAAATTGATTGTTCATAAGACTTTTCATTTATCTTTCTTCAATTTATCTTGTTGTATTTGATCCAATTTAATCTTTTCAAATAAGATTTTTTTGAATATTGGTTCTTTCATCCAGTGTGTTAGCAATCCCTTTCAGCTTTAAATCATCCACAGACTTGCTATGCCTTCTATGCCCTTATCTAAGTTATTGATTAAAATGCCAAATAACATAGGACCAAGCCCATATGCCTAAGACACTCCTCTGGAAACCGAGTCAACATCAAAGCGTTATTACTTAGTCTTTGGATATGGCTATTCAATTGGATATGAATTCACTTAATTGTACTTTCATTTAGCCCATCTCTCTCCATCTTTTCCACAATAATTCCATGCATCTTTGCTAAAAATCTAACAAAGAATTTTATCTCTTCACCATTCCCCTGAATTAAGCCCTGTCATAAGCCCTGACATAAAGGGTTTCAACTTTCCCACTGTCTTCTCATAAATGTCAGCTGTCCCCAATCAAAGAAACTGTTATGGTTCCTGTCAGATGGGCACCATTTTAAAGAGTAATTATTTCTTTCACTACAGAGAAGCACTCTGAAATTGTCCCTGCTCAGGCCCAGCAATACTTAAAATAAAAAGGATAAATGAAAAAAAGATTAGAATCTGTGTGATCCTTCCTTGGAGAAACAATGTACTCTAATGCAGATTTCTTTGGTTTCCTGAAAAACTCCTTGACTAATTCAGTACTGAGCTGGTCATAAGTTTTCAATATGCCTGTCAACCTGCCTCTCTCCAAGCCTGGTTATCTGCATGCCCCAAGTTCACCCAACCAAGTGAAAAGGTAACAATGCTCTTTAGAAATCCAGCTAAGAGTTCTGGTGCCAAGATGGTGCAGTGAGGAAGGAACACTCTGAAGCTCTCCAAAATTCCCCTCCAAACAACTAGAAAACCACCTCAGAATTGATCTAGGAGTAGGGAAGCAGTTAACTGGCCCAGCAGAAAAGGTCAGTGTCACTGGGGTCAGAGGGGAGCAAGGTGCAACAGCAACAGCAGCAGCCAGCCTCACATTAGGGGTCTTGCAGCAAGTCCTCAATTCTGGGACAATCCATCAATAAGATCCCACCCTCCTGCAAACCAGCAGTCCTCTGGGCAAGTGAGCAGTCTGTGCAGTGCAGCAAGACCCCACCCCAGTGACCTCATCCCCAGCACAAACCACCAGTAAGGCCTTGACCCCATTGCTGATCAGTACTGAAGCCCTGTTCTGGGGTTAGCCAACAGCAAGACCCCTCCCCTGGAGCCTACCAACAGAGAGTCCCTGTTTCCATAGCAACCAAGCAGGAGGGTCTCACCCCTCAGGAAGATCAGCAACAAAATTACTCCTCCAGGGCCAGCTAGCAATGAGGTCCTGTTGCCATAGCAACCCAGCAGCAGGGCCCTAGCCCTGGGACAGACCAGCAACAAGATCCCTCCTCCAGCGTCAGCCACCAGAAAGATTCTGCTACCATAGCAACCCTGGAGCAGGCCAGCAGCTAAACTGCACCCGCAGGGGAGGCCAACAGGGAGGCCCCACCCCCAAGTACAAGCCAGAAAGGAAACCTATCCTCCAGAGAAAGCAAGCAACTAAGCCCTGAAGCCCAGTGAAAGCCAGCAGCAAGAACCAGAGCCCCAGCACAAAAAGCTCACTACAGTGCAGGATTAGAGCCCAGCTTTCACATAAAAACACCAAGTCACAAAAAAGGCATAAAAAATGAGCAGAAAACAAAAAAAAGAGCTTGACTATGGAAAGTTACTATGGTTATAGAGAAGATCTAGGTAGAAACTTAGAAAAGAACAATAGTGTCCAAATTACTTCATGTGAAGCCTCAAAGAAAAATGTAATTTGGTCTCAAACAGAAAAACAATTCCTAGAAGAGCTTAAAACATTTTTAAAAGGTAAATTAGAGAAGTAAAAGAAAAATCAAGAAAAAAATGACAATAATGCAAGGGAATCATGAACAAAGAGCCAATAGCATGGAAAGAGATATACAAAAATTTACTGAAGAAAATAACTTCCTAAAAAATAGAATTGCCCAAGTGGAAAAAGAAATACAAAAGTTCACTGAAGAAAATAATTCCTTAAAAATCAGAATTGAACAAGTGGAAACTAATGACTCTATGAGAAATCAAGATATGATAAAACAAAATTAAAAATGTAAAAAAAAATAGGAGAAAATATGAAATTTCTCATTGAAAAAACAACTGACCTAGAAAATAGATGACTAGAAAATAGATGCAGGAGAAGTAAAATAAGAATTATTGGAGTACCTGAAAACCATGATTAAAAAACTCTGAACACCATCTTTCAAGAAATTACCAAAGAAAACTGCCCTGATATATTAGAAACAGAGGGCAAAATAGAAATCAAAAGAATCCATTAAGCACTGCCTGGAAGACATCCTGAAATGCAAATGCCCAAGAACATCATAGCCAAATTCCAGAGCTCACAGATCAAGGAGAAAGTATTGCAAGCAGCCAAAAAGAAACAGTTTAAATATCATGTAGCTACAGTCAGGATTGCACAGGATTCAGCAGCTTCCACATAAAAGAACCATAGGGCTTGGAATATACTAAAAGGCAAAGGAGTTAGGATTACAATCAACAATCACCTACCCAGCAAAATTGAACATAGTCATTCAGAGGAAAAATTACATTTAACAAAATAGAGGACTTTCAAGCATTTCTAATTAGAAGACCAGAGCTGAATAAAAATACTAACCTCTAAATACAACGACTCAAGGGAAACATGAAAAGGAAACAAGAAAGAGAAAACATAAGAAATTCAATAAAGCTAAACCATTTATATTTCTGTACAGCAAGATAGTATATGTATTCTTAACAACTTTGTTACTTTAAGAGCAATTAGAAGGAGTATTTGTAGACAGAGTGTGTGGATATAAAAAGACGATTTTGATGGGATGAGAGACCAAAAAAACAAAATAAAGGAGTGAGAAAGAAAGTTGCACTGGAAGAAGAAGGGAGGGGGAGATTCAATGGGGTAAATTATCTCACATAAAAGAGGTATGAAAGACCTATTATAATGAAGGGGAAGGGAGGGGGTGTGGAGGGCAAAGCTTAAACCTTCCTGTCATCAAAATTGGCTCAAAGAGGGAATAAAATATACATTCAGGTGGATATAGAAATCTAGCTTATCCTATAAAGAAGTAAAAAGGGACAGGAATAATAAAAGGTGGAAGGGAAACTGATAAAAGGTAGGGTATATTGGGGAAGGCAGTGATCAAAAGTAAAACACTTGTGAGGAAGGAAAGGGTAGCAGGGATAGGGAACCTGAGGCCTTGATACCACATGTGGCCTTCTAGGTCCTTGTGTGTGACCTTTTGACTGAGTCCAAGTTTCACAGAACAAATCCTTTTATTAAAGGGATATGTTCTGTGAAGTTTGGATTCAGTCAAAGGGCCACACTTAAGGACCTAGAAGGCCACATGTGGCATCAAGGCTGCAGGTTTCCCACCCGTGGTAGGGAGAAAGAGGCGGGGGAGGATAAACAAGTGAAAAATAGAATAGAGGGAAAAACACAGTTATCTTAACTACAAATGTGAATGGGATGAACTCACCCACAAAACAGAAGCAGATAGAAAAATAGATTAAAAACCAGAATCCTACAGTATGTTGTTTACAAGAAACACTTTTGAAGCAGAGAGATACACACAGGGTAAAGGTCAGTGGCTGGAGCAGAATCTAATATGCTTCAGCTAAAGCAAAGAAAGCAGGGCTAGCAATCATGATCTCAGACAAAGCAAAGGCAGAAATAGATCTAATTAAAAGAGATAAAGAAGAAACTATATCTTGCTGAAAGGTATCATAGACAATGAAGTAGTATCAATACTAAATATATATTCATCAAATAGTATAGCATCTAAATTTTTGAAGGAGAAGCTGAATGAGTTACAGGATGAAATATATAATAAAGTTGTACCAGTGGGGGGCCTCAACTTTCCCTTCCCTAGACAAATCTAACCAAAAAATAAACAAGAAAGAAATTAAGGAGGTGAATAAAATTCTGGAAAAGTTAGATATGATAGATCTCTGGAGAAAATTGAATAGGAATAGAAAAGAATATATCTTTTTCTCAGCAGTACATGGCACCTACACAAAAATTGACCATGCACTTGGACATAAAAACCTCACGACCAAGTGCAGAAAAGCAAATGCATAATGCAATAAAAATTATATTCAACAATGGACAATGTAGAGAGATTAAAATTAATTGGAAGTTAAATAATCTAGTCCTAAAAACAAGTAGACTGAAGAATAAATCATAGAAACAATTGATAATTTCATTAAAGAAAATGACAACAATGAGACAACATACTAACATTTATGAGATTCAACCAAAGTGGTACTTAGAAAAAAATTTATATCTCTAATTGCTTACATCAATAAAATGGAGAAAAAGCAGATCAATGAATTGGGTGTGCAATTTTAAAAAAAACTAGGAAAAGGACAAAATAAAAATCTCTAATTAATTAAATACCAAATTGGAAATCCTGAAAATCAAAGGAGAGATTAACAAAATTGAAAGAAAACCATTGAACTAATAAATAGAAGTAAAACCTGGTTTTATAAAAAAAAAACCAATAAAATAGATAAACTATTGGTTAATTTGATTTAAAAAAGGAAAGAATAAAATAAAATTACCAGTATCAAAAATGAAAGGGGTGAATTCATCACCAGTGAAGAGGTAATTAAGACAATTGTTAGGAGCTATTTTTGCCCAATTATGCCAATAAATTTGGCAATCTAAATGAAGTGGATGAATATCTACAAAAATATAAATTACCCAGATTAAACAGAAAAATAAAATAAAATAATTAAACTCAATCTCAGAAAAAGAAATTGAACAAGCTATCAATGAACTTCCTAAGGAAAAATCCCCAAAACCAGATGGATTCAAAAGTGAATTCCACCAAACATTTAAAAAACAATTAATCCCAATACCATATGAACTATTTGGGAAAATAGGCAAGGAAGGAGTCCTACCAAATTTCTTTTATGACACAAATATGGTGCTGATACCCAAACCAGGAAGACACAAAGCAGAAAAAAAATTATAGACTAATTTCCTTAATGAATATTGAGGCCAAATTTTTAAATACAATACTAGCAAAGAGGTTACAGCAATGTATCACAAGGATCATACACTATGACCAGGTGGGGTTGATACAGAAATGCAGGGCTGGTTCAATATTGGGAAAGCCATTAGCATAATTGACCATATCAACAACAAAACCAACAGAATCATAAGATTAACTCAATAGATGCAGAAAAAACCCATTCCTATTTAAAACACTAGAGAGAATAGTTATAAATGACACTTTTAAAATGACAAGTAATATTTATCTAAAACCATCAGCAATCATTAGGTAATGAGAATAAGCTAGAAACCTTTCCAATACAATCAAGGGTGAAGTAATGATGCCCATTACCACCTCTATTATTTAATATTGTACTAGAAATATTAGCTATAGCAAGGAGAAGAAAAAGAAATAGAAGGAATTAGAATAGGCAATGATGGAACAAAACTATCACTCTTTGCAGAGGATACAATGGTATACCTAGAAAATCCTAGAGAATCAACTAAAAAATTATTTGAAATAATTAACAACTTTAGCAAAGTTGCAGGATACAAAGTTAACCCACATGAATTATCAGCATTTCTATATATTACCAACAAAGTCCAGCAGCAATAGATAGAAGAGAAATTCCATTTAAAATAACTGTAGACAATATAAAATACTTGGAAGTCTACCTGCCAAGACAAACCCAGGAACTATATGAACATAACTATAAAATACTTTTCACACAAATAAAATCAGATCTAAACAGTTGGAAAACTGTGAATTAATTGCTCATGGGTAGGCTGAGCCAACATAATAAAAATGACCATGCTACCTAAATTAATCTATTTATTCAGTGTCATACCAATCAAACTATCAAAAATTATTTTATAGAGCTAGAAAAATCATAACAAAATTCATCTGGAAGAACAAAAGCTCAAGGATATCAAGGGAATCAATGGGGGAAAATGCCAAAGAAGGTGATCTAGCCATACCAGATCTCAAATTGAATTACAAAGTGGTAATTATCAAAACAATCTGGTCCTGACTAAGAAATAGAGTGGTGGATCAATGGAATACATTAGGTACAAATTACATTATCGTAAGTAACCATAGTAAACTAGTATATGATAATCCCAAAGATCCAAGCTTTTAGAACAAAAACATTATTTGACAAAAACTGCTAAGAGAACTGGAAAATAGTATGGCAGAAACTACGTATAGACCAACAGCTCGCATTGTATACCAAGATAAGGTCAAAACAGGTACATGATTACACATAAAGGGTGATACCATAAGCAAATTAAGAGAGCTTGGAATAGTTTATCTGTCAGATTTATGGGTAATGGAAGAATTTAGGATCAAAGAAGATATAGAAAGCATTATAAGATGTAAAATGATCATTTTGGTTATATAAAATTTAAAAGTGTTTGCATAAATAAAATCAATGCAAGCAAAATTATAGGGAAAGCAAAAAACAGGAGCATGGGACTTTGCAACAAGTATCTCTGATAAAGGTCTTGTTTCCCAAATACGTAGATAATTTAGTCAAATTTATAAAAATATAAGTCATTCTCCAATTGCTAAATGGTCAAAAGATAAGAACAGGAAGTTTTCAGACAAATCAAATCTCTCTACAATCTTATAAAAATGCTCCAGGGGGGCAGCTAGGTGACACAGTGAGTAGAACACCGGCCCAGGAGTCAGGAGGAGCTGAGTTCAAATCCAGCCTCAGACACTTGACACACTTACTGGCTGTGTGACCTTGGGCAAGTCACTTAACCCCAATTGCCCTGCCTTCCCCCCCTCCAAAAAATGCTCCAAATCACTGCTGATCAGAGAAATATTTCAA
Organism: Trichosurus vulpecula; assembly: GCF_011100635.1. Lineage (NCBI taxonomy): Eukaryota > Metazoa > Chordata > Mammalia > Diprotodontia > Phalangeridae > Trichosurus > Trichosurus vulpecula. The sequence goes on along the minus strand of NC_050576.1, from coordinate 308,321,984 downwards.
ACAGCTCTGAGGTAGCACCTCACACCTATCAGATTGACAAATATGACTAAAAAAGGAAAATGTTGGATGTTGGAGAGGATGTGGGAAAACTGGGACACTAATGCACACTGCTGGTGGCATTGTGAACTGATCCAACCATGCTGAAGAGCAATTTGGAACTATGTCCAAAGGGCAGTAAAACTGTGCATACCCTTTGATCCAACAATACCACTGCTAGGTCTATGTCCCAAAGACATCCAAAAAAATAAAAAGGACCTGTTTGTATAAAAACATTTATAGCAGCTCTTTTTGTGGTAGCTAAGAATTGGACATCCAAGGGATGCCCATCAATTGGGGAGTGGCTCAATAAGCTGTGGTATATGATTGCAATGGAATATTATTGTGCTATAAGAAATGATAAGCAGGATGATTTCAGAAAAAGCTGGAAAGAATTACATGAATTGATGCATAATGAAATGAACAGAACCAGGAGAAAGTTTTACACAGTAACAGCAATATTATTCAGTGAAAAACTGTGAGTAACTTAGCTATTCTTAGCAATACAATGACTCAAGACAATCCCAAAAGACTAACGATGAAGCGTACTCTCCGTCTCCAGAAAGAGAACTGATATTGATTGAATATAGACTGAAGTATGCTATTTTTTCACTTTTTTTCTTTTTTTTCTTTTGAGTATTCTTGTACAAAATTACTATTATGGAAATGTTTTACATAATTGCATATGTGTAACCTCTGTCTGACTGCTTACCATCTCAGGGAGAGGAAAGGGCAGGGATGGAAGAAGGGATAGAATTTGGAATTCAAAACTTTAAGTAAAAATGTTTTTTTTAGAGAAAAAAAGAAATCCAGCTAAATAACCTCTGTTTATTAGGGAAAGGCTATAGATCCTTAAAGGGGATCTTTAGCAAATAGGTGGCACTGTGAATAGAGCATCAGGAAGACTCATCTATGTGTGTTCAAATCTAGTTTCTGATGCTTACTAGCTGTGTGACCCTGGGCAAGTTGGCCTCAGTTTCCTCATCTATAGAATGAACTGAAGAAGGAAATGGTAAATTACTCCAGTATCTTTGCCAAGAAAACTCCAAATGGCGTCATGAAGAATCAAACACCACTGAAGTGACTGAACAACAATAGATTCCTAAACCTAAATTGTGCTGAGAAGTCTGGGTCTTGTCTCCCATTTAGACTAGAGATCTACAATATAGTCCATTATATTGAAACCAGTTTGGGTGTTTCTTTATTCTGCTTTTCCGTTATCTCAAAGAGACATTTTGGTCTGCATCATGCAGAGAAGAAATATAAACCCTCATTTAGAGGAATGGAATCTATTGTTTATTGTAATTAGCAATGAGGATTGTATCAACTAAACAGTAGCATTAAGCCCAAAGCATAGATATTATCATTACAGAGCATTTACAAGGCCTCTTAAAAGTTTCCACTGACACAGAAAATCAAGGCATGATTTTTTTTTTACTTTAAAGAATAAAGGGTCACCATGCCTAATGACTTAGACTCATTCTTTCTCACTTCTACCAATTGAAATCCTTTTTTTAAGTCATAACTCAGGTGTCACATTTTTTGATGACATGATGTGAATTGATCTCATCCGAAATATTCAGACCTGGACATAAGCCAAGCAACCATCTAGCCCGTCTTTCCTTTTACAAATAAGAAAGTTGTGCCCCAAGAGAACTTAACTAACTTTTCCCAAAGACACACAGGTAATATGTAGCAGAGACAGGTTTTGAACCTATATTCATTGACTTCAAAGTCAGGGCTCATTCTACTGTGCCAATTTGCCTCTCCTTCAGAATGCTATCACATTCTATTTTTATGGTACAATAGCTTATAAGTTCCTTGAGGACAAGAATTGTGTCATTTTTCATTTTAATATCATCAGTACCCTGAACAGTGACTTGAATATAATAGGTACTAAATAAATAAGTCATAGAATTGCAACATTATGGAATCTCGTAGTAGAGTCAGTAACAACTCTCCTCTATGCCTCCTCTCTAATTTATACAAAATCTTTATAACATTGTACACGAATTGAGAGCATGCTCAGGGGGTTAGAACTTGGAGTCCAATTAGGAGGCTGTTGCAAATATCCAGGCAAAAGGTACTAAGGGACTGAACTGTGGGTGGTGGCCATGTGAATGGAGAGATGGAGGTATAGGTAATAGAATCAATAGATTTAATAACTGATTTAATATGATGTGTGAGAGAGATGGAAGAGTCAAAGGTGTCTCTGAGGTTGTGAACTGGCACTGTATGGATGATGGTACACTCTACAGAAATAGAGAAATGTAGAAAAGATGTGGATTGGGGGTGAGGGCTGGGCAGGGAGACATGGAAATAACGAGTTCTGAAAAAACAACTCAGACAGAATTGGAGCTAAAAGAAATGTTTGTTGATTCCTCTCTTTCTCTGTCTCTGTCTCTCTGTCTCTGTCTCTGTCTGTCTCTCTCTGTGTGTCTCTGTCTCTCTCTGTCGATTTCTCTCTCTTTCTCTCTCTCTCTCTCTCTCTCTCTCCTCCACTCCTCACTTTGATTATTCAAAGGAGTTCAATTCACTGTGTCTTATTGCCCATTGCCTTAAAAAATCGCTACTTAAAGAGAACATACTATTAACAGTTTTGTGAAGAAAGTTGGGCAATATCTGTGTCACTTCTTCTGGAGAAATGCAGTCATAGAGTATTAAAGACAATAGTGCTTATAATGCAGGGATTTTTATTAGCAATGGGACTTTGCCTATTTAAAAAACTAGCTGTGAGAGACAGAGAGAGTAGGTCAAAGTAATTGTGTTCCAAATCAAATAGGAAGAGACAACAGCTTCTTGTTCTTGGCTTTTATTTGCTTTGTTTTGCTCCATATTTTGGCATTGTTTTAGTTATGGTTTATAAAATGAGGGAATTTGGTTGTTGTAAATAGATATTTGTTTTTTCTACAACATAGATACGCTGTTTTACTGCAGATTTCTTAGCTGTCCAAGCTTAAACCACAATGGTCAGAAACAAAAGGTAGTTCTGCTACCCCAAGAAACAACCACTGAATCACCTTGTGTCACTGAACAGACCTTGAAAGTTTCTGCAAAACATAAAATGTACCACAGGATTCAAGAACGGCAAACATTGTCCCAATTCTCAAAAAGAGAAGAAAATAGTTTCCAAACTATAGGACAGCAACTTGACTTCAATTCTTGAAAAAATTCTAGAACAGATAATGAAATAGATGGTTATGGAACCCAAACTCTATTTTCCCAGAAAATTGGTAGGATGTTATATTCCTTGTACCATTCAGTCAGTTGTAGGATTGCATGGCTGTGGTCTGCTAAGGAAGCCTGAATGCTTCTTTCTCATAATTTGATCAAGGATGACCTTGATAGATTGCATTCAAAAAGATCCTACAGAGATAAGAAAGTGGGTATATAGGTTGGTCATTATTGGTGTTTACTTAATTATCTGTTTTTTGTAGTAATAACACCAAAAATTCTTCTAGGGATGTTATATGGCATCATGGAATAGCAGTCCCAACAGAATGGAAGTTATGGGTTATCCACAGGGCTGAAAGATAGATATTTGATAGGTATGAATGGACTATAGCACCTTACCAACCTAGAACCGTACACAAAAAGCAGCATAAGGGATTCCATCAAAGAGATGTAATAGAAGTAAGCCATTTATATAGTAAGTACAAAGGACAGTGGATATAGAGAGATGATGTACTACCATGATACCTACACAATATTAAGGGATCTAGCACTCTAGGTAGACCATGGTACTGTGGGAAGATTATTAGATCAGGAGTCAAGAATAATTGAGTCCAAATCCTGACTTAGACACTAGGGGTTTGATACTGGGAAAGTCATTTTACCTTTATCTGCCTCAATTCCTTCATCTGTAAGTTGGGGATAACAACAGCACCTACCTTGCAGGGTTGTGATAAGGGCACAATGAGTTCAAATTTGTAAAGTACTTTGCAGACATTAAAACACTATAAAAATGCTAGTTAACACTTATTTATAGGTATTAAACATTGACAGAAATCAAGCAGGATGAGTTGTGGATGGACTGCAGTACACATTGTAGGAGGGAGTGACCACATCAATGAGATCACAGATCTATCCAAGCACTGACATATATAACATAGATAAATATGGCATTTTCCATCAAGTAGCTTCCAAGATTGAGCTTTATTGAGTAAAGGCAATATAATATAGTGGAAAGTCCACTGAAACTATTATCAGAAGACCTGGATTCGAATTCCCTGATATTTACTGGCTGCATGACCTTGAACCAGTCATTTACTCTCTCCTAATTTCAGTAAAGAGATCTATCAACTTATTAACCTCTCTAAGACTCAGTTTCTTCATCTGTTAAGCAAGTAGGGATAAAAAATATCTGCCCTGTCCATCTCATAGTATTATTATGATGAAGATGTAATATAGGTAAAAGTCTTTTATAAAGAGCTGTGAAACAGAAAAAACACTAGACTTTAAGTCTGAGGACCAGAGTTCAAATTTAGACTCTGCTCCTTACTACCTGTGTGACCTTAGGCAAATCACCTCACCTCTACATGTTTTGGTTTCCTCAAGTGTAAAAAGAGAGTTGGATTAGGTGGTCTTTAAGGTCCCTTCCACTTCTAAATATATTATCCTATAAGACTACAGTTGAATATGAAATATCATATCATGATTTTAGTTATTCCAGATGTGTGGTAGAAGCAAAGAAAAAAAGTAGTGTGCAGATTCCTTGGCTTTATTTCAGCTTTGAATTAACTCACTGGGGACCTTGGACAAGTCACTTCCTATTTCAGTTTCATTTAGGCATTAGTAAGGCAGGTGGTGATCTTTTTCTTGCTCAATAGGGTGTTACAAGGCTTTGTTTGGCTATTTAAGGAGCTTTGCCATTACTGGATGAAAGAGGTTCTGTGTGAGTGCCAAATGTCAATAGCACCATGAAAAAGAAACACATAAAGGGCAGCCTAGAAGGTAGAAGGCGTGCTTGCCGCAGATTAGTTAGGGCTTCATAATTAAATTTAAAGATCCAGAGATGAAAAAGGAAATATAGAGAAAGTAGAAGATAAGGGCTGATACTTTCTCTCCCTATATCTCCAGTTGGATTTTCATTTGGGTTTCTTTTATTTTCCTGATGTACAGTGTTACTGGGCAGCTGCTAAGCTTTTGCAACCTGGAGAGAATTATAAGATGAGTAGAGAGCCAGAGGACTCCTAAAAAGAGAGCTTTTGGCTCACTACAGTGAAAGAAGTGATAGGGAGGAGGGCATCAGAGTACTTCCTACCTCAGAGACATTGGCTGCTGTGATGAGTCAACTTTTAAGCACAAGGTACAATCCTTTTACCAGCCTAGAAAATAGCCACAAATCCTTTGACCTTCGCCAGAGCCATCAGAAAGATGAATCATTTGTTAAAGGGCACCAAGAGCCTGAAAAGGGATATTTACCAAGTGAAGGGGGGAACCAAAATTAATAAACCTGGGTCACAGCCACTGAGAGGCTAGCCAATGGTACACAGATTCCCAGAAAAACTAGGCAAAGCTGCATCACAGTAGAGATGTCAAGTGAAAAGGATCATAGATATAAAGCTGGAAGAGATCCTAGAGGTCACTGAACACAGCCCTCTCATTTTACAGATGAAAAAACTAGGCTAAGAGAGTTTAAATGATTTACCCATCCATAGGTAATAGAAAAACAAAAGATATCAATAAAAATTATTAAAATGAGGAGATTGGACTGAATGATCTTTGAATGAATAAAATCCTACAAACTGGAATGTGTGTCCTTGGCTTGTCATATTAGTGGTAAGTGGTAAAGCCTAGATTCAAAGCCAGGCCCTCTGATTCTAGATGCAGCACCCTTTACATTGCACCATTCTAGTCTGTGAGGTCTTTTTTTTGATGGGCTAAGCCCAATTCATTATCATAAATGAACAAACCCCAGGGCAGGAAGCTGGGATTCTGACAGTGAGGCATAGAAAAGGAATGCTCCTGCAAGACATTTTTAAAATTATGAAACACTTCCAAAACATGAAGGATGTGATTATTAATAATAATAATTTCAATCCATCAAACCTCATTTGCTTCTGGCTCCTTGTGTGATATAGCTTGAGCCAGGAAGTGTCCAGCAGTTAGATCCAGGATTGCATCTTAGCATGAAGAATAATAAATCTCCTTTTTTGCTTAGTTATTATCTATGACAGCTCCTTGAGGGCAGGGACTCTTGGTTTTATCTTTGTTTCCTCAGCAGGGTGACTTGTGCGTAGTAGGCATTTAATATTTTTAATTGAAGAGAAATTCTATATTCCTCCTTCTTCAGCCTAGACCAACAAACTTGTGATATTTAATAAACATTAATAATTAATACTGATTAATTCACACACTCTAGGAGCTCATTCAATATTGCTTTCAACTGGCAAATTTGAAATTCCTTGAATGTGATCCCCCACAGTCAGAGAATAGTATGAATCCATGATCAGATGAGGTTTCCAGCCTCACTCCTAATGCTGACAAGATGCAGGGGCAGTGTGGTTTAGTGAAAAGAGAAGTACATTTGGAGTCAGAACACCTGGGTTCCAAATCTAGCTCTGGCTTGGGTAAGCCAGATAATTTCTCTGTACCTCAATGATCAGTAGGGTCTCCACCAGCTCTAAAGTCCATGATCCTGAGGCAATATCATTATAAATGGTTTGTTCATTCATTTGTATAGCAGATGTCCGTGGATCCAGAGATGAAAAAGGAAATATAGAGAAAGTAAAAGATAAGGGCTGATGCTTTCTCTCCTATATCTCCAGTTGGATTTTCATTTGGGTTTCTTTTATTTTCTCTATGTAAGCCAGATTATTCTACAGTTCAGTGAAGACAGTACTCTTTGCCTTCTATCCTTTGCACAATGCTTATTCATTTTTCACCTTTTGTTTTAGTATCATCATTCACCTATATGTCACATTGTTGTACTAAGCTCCAAGTTCCATTAAAGCAAGAATTGTGTCATATCTTCTGTCTACAGCATTCAGCAAATAGTAGACACTGAATTTTTTAAAACTTGAATTCAATTATAAATATTTGTAAAGAAATTATGATTGGGAGTGATGGCCCACGCCTGTATTTCTCCTACCCAGAGGCTAAAACTAATACATTTCTAGGGTTCAGGAAATCTGAGCTGCAGTAGAGTTAAAGCCAAGGGGATATCTGCACAAAGTCTGACAGCAATGTGGTGAGCACCTAGGAAGTGGAGGGGGCCAGCCACCAAGTCATCAAGGAGAGGTGAATCGCCCAGATCAAAACACAGCAAGTCAAACCTTCCCTCCTGGGAAAGATAGGGAGACTCAGTCTCAAAAAAAAATTAAGGACTCTTTTCTTTTGGAAGTGTTTTAAAATAGGATTGCTATCCAAGGACTATAGTCATGCTTGAGATTGCAATCCTGTAGAGACAAATTAGCTGAGCCCCAGATGGTCTTTTCTGGACCTGGAATTCTAAAGGTCAAACAAGAATGAACAAGGTACATGTAAAAGGATATTTTAAAGGTTCTCAGATTAAACCTTTTCTAAGAGTCCTAATCAAGCCAATTTCATTTGCATTTTTTCATATGTAAGCTCAAGGAGAGGCTACAGGGAAATGAACCTTTGGTTATCCAGAAAGACAAGAGACTTACTTCCCTTTTCAAAAAAGATTAAAAGTCTTAGGACAAGAAGTTAGATCACGTAGAAATAAAGAATTGCTTCTTTCTGGATTTTTTGCTATACCATAAAATAGGTACCTTAGGAAAGGGAAATAGAAAGAAAGAGAACTTGTCCATCTCCAAGCCCGGGATTTCAGTATTATTTTAGGTGGAAGGCTCGAAGCCAATTCTACACAATCAAGAGCTTCACCTTCAGGACGAAGAGTAAAAAGATAAGAAAAGAAAGAGAAAACCACATTCCATTATTTACAATTAGCTAATTACGTATATTAAGCTGTATTAAGCAATTAGCACCCAAACTAGTCAAGGGAGTTTACAAGTAGATTACAAACAAATAGGAATGTGTTATTTCCACATCAGAGTTAAATGAAAACAAGAGAGAGCTGTCCATTATTCCCTGGCAGTTCAGAATTATCCTCTTGTGGAAAAAAGCTTTGTCCTCAAGGGTAAATGTGTCTCTGAAATATCTAGGGCTGTTGGGTTCTGAGAGGCAGAAATTCAGCCCTTAGCATCACCTTCTCCCTCCGGGCACTGGCTGGCACCCAAGTGTAAATGATTCCCTCAGACCCTGTGGAAGTCCTTCCTGACAAAAACTGCTACACAGATTAGAACTGTGCAGGTCTTCCCTTAAAAACATTTATCAAAACAGAAACATTTTTGGTCAGAACCATTTGGGATGGGTGGTAGGCTCAGAAGAGGGTGTAGAACCTGGACCTGTTCTGACCTGTGACAGAACAAATTCAAGCGAGTGTCTTCCCCTCAACACCTCCTCCCCCCCATCTCTACTCCCACTTCAAGGGCAATGCGCAACCACCTGATCTCTCTCTGTCTCTCTGTTTCTCTCTCTGTCTCTCTCTCTCTGTCTCTCTCTCTCTCTCTCTGTCTGTCTGTCTGTCTCTCTCTCTCTGTCTCTCTCTCTCTCTCTCTCTGTGTCTCTCTCTCCCTCCCTCCCTCCCTCCCTTCCTCCCTTCCTCCGTCCCTCCCTCCCTTTCTCTGACTCTCTGTGTCTTTCTCTTTCTAAAATGCTATCTGAAGAAAATCAAGGGGTGAAAATATCAGGGATCTCTGGGTGAATTTGTGAAATTAGAGATGGAAGTTGTTTTCTGGGCATGGTTTTCCTCCAAAAGATTTACACAGGAGGTTGGCAGTACACCGCTTGCTTTCTTCTCCTCACCGATTGGCATTCAGCTCACATCGTAGCACACATGAGAGTCAAGGCCAAAACACAGAGGCACAAATAAAACAGGCTAAAACAGAACCTTTTTTCTAAGGAATAATCCTCTTTTTCTCACTCTGTCCGTGGGCTGGTACCTTCTAGGAAAGAAAGTCCCCGTTTATCATCTCCCTTTCCCAAATGACTCCTTTGCTCTACTGTGCCTTGTTTTTATGGATTTGTTTCCTGTGTGTCAACCTGCCTGGCTGATTGAGCCCCTGTAGGTGGGATTGAGTTGGACTATGCTCGGTACTCATAGTGAATGGGTCTATCCCAGCCTAAGTACACCTTGCAGATAATTCCCGAAGCCCCAGATAATGTTAGTCAGCCAATGCCAATTCTATCAGCCCCCTCACATGTGCCCATGCTCAAACCTTGGTTCATCAAGGAAAGGCTGAAGAAGTAGAGAACTGTAGGTCATTCTTACCATTGTGATTGGCATTTTTTTACGAAAGCCTTCTTTCTTTCAACTCTCTCTTGTGGCTCCTAATTACCTAATTTCATGCTGGCTCCTCCCTCTCTTTCTCTGCTGGTCTCTCTCCATGTTTGTATGTATCCATATATAATATACATAAACAGAGTTGGGGGTGGGGTGTGCATGTGAGTGCACGCACGCGAGTTCATATAACCCAGGCTTCTAAGCCTGTAGAATTTTGCATGTTACCATTTAGGTAGCAACATGCTACTTAGGCATGACTCTGGATTGGTGGAGAGAATGTCCATACAAAGTAGGGGAAGTGGCAGCTAGGTGGCACAGTGGGTAGAATTCTAGGCCTGGAGTCAGGAAAACCTGAGTTCAAATCCAACCTCAGACACTTACTAGCTATATGACCCTGGGTAAGTCACTTGACTCTGTTTGCCTCAGTTTCCTCTTCAGTAAAATGAGCTGAAGAAGGAAATGACAAACCACTCCAGTATCTTTGCCAAGAAAATCTCAAATGGGGTCACGAAGAATCAGACACAACTGAAGAGACTGAACAACAACACAGCAAACAGGTGAAGGGGAGAGTTGGTGTGAGAATTTTGAAGAGGAGAAATATTCTTCATTCCTTCTTCAGGAGAAAATATTTGTGGTTCCAGACTATCTTTGGGACTGACTTTAGGGAGAAGAAATAGAAAGACTTTCTTACAGACATGTCAGGGAAGTCAGTCCCTCAACATATTCCTGATTTCCAGCTTGCCTCACCGGAGACTTCAGACTTCTTACCACAAGGATTTGCTCTGTTAATTCTGGATTCAGTCAAAGGGCCATACTAGAAGACCTAGAGGGCCACATATGGCCTTGAGGCTGCAGGTTCTTTACCCCTACTTTAGAGAATTTCCCCTTGGGTCAGATCAGGGCTTCTCTCTTGGTTGATCAAATTTTCAACTCATTCCTATCTAAATATCTAATTCACTCCTGTGTTTCTTTTTTGCATATTCTATTCTATAGAACTCTGATTTCTGTTTACTTCTTGCTTGTGCAAATGGGTTTACTTGCTTTTCACTATTTGTGATGGTCTTTTCTATAATCAGTGTTTGGAAGGGGCCAAGCCAGTGGATATGAATTCAGGGTACCATCCCAAACTAAGATATAGCAGCCAGGAAAATAACCTTTTGCTCTTAACTAATCATATCCCTAGACCAGCAATATTTAGTGGGGCAGAGGAGATATCAAGATACATCCAGTAACTTTCTCTCAGAGAAGAACAGGATGGCTAGCTTTGTCTCTCCTTCTCCTGCTCCTCTCGAGTCAGGAATTGAAGTCTCCTTTGGAAAGAGGTGGACACAATTCCATAGACCAATGATGCTATGTATCTCAAAGATATATAGATATGAAACAGTGAGATATATATATATATATATAGAGAGAGAGAGAGAGAGAGATATCAATGTCTTCCTTGATCCAACTGTCTATGCAGACATCACATGCTTTTGCAGACAATATGTATCTTACATACACACACATATACATATACATGTACATATATGTACATTTATTGAGCAGCTGGGTAGTATAGCAGAGCGCTGAATGTAGAGTCATGAAGACCAAGTTTAAATCATGTCTCAGGCACCTACTGCCTGGGTATGCAAGCCTTTTAACCTCTCTGAGACTTGGTTTCCTTCTCTGTAAAATAACCAACACCTGCATCAAAGGATTGTGAGAATAAAATGAAATAATATATGTAAAGTGCTTTAAAAACCTTAAAGTGCTATATAAGTGTTAGAATATATACATAAACATGTATACATGTATATATGTGTATATATTACATATGTGTGTATGTTTTATCAGGTCTCTAATTTCATCAATATTGGAATCACCTTGTGAAGAGTTATATCAACTCAGGGTGGCAAATGATTGCCTTAGAAGGTTGCCTGGGGTACTAAGAAGTTAGGTACCTTGCCCAGGGTGGCATAGCCAATATGAATAGGAGACACTTGAACTCAGGTCTTCACAACTCCTCTGCTGGTTCTCTGTTGACTATGTCATACTGCCTTTCATTGATATAAAAACAGGAACAGGGATAGGAACTTGACCTGTGTGTGATTTCACTAGCATGAGGAAAGTATCATGAGAAAATGTAAGCACATTTTCCCACTTGCCTCCTTACTGGATCCCCAAAGAAGAGGAAGAAGTGAAACATGGGAAGAGTAAAAGAGAAGAAAAAGAGAGGGGGAAAGAGGAGAGCAAGGATGAGGAGTTGGATGCTGAGAAGTACTGAGCAAAGAAGTATAGCACCCACCTTGAAGATGACCAAGAAATTGGAGTTGACATTGGAAATGGATGCCTGCTGATCAGAACAGAAATGTCTAGTGTAGCCAAGTGGAGTAAAGCCATGTTTGCTTTAATGCTGTAGTTTTGGAGAAAATAGGTAGGATGGGGTGAGAGGGGGAGGGGCCATGAGGAATCTGAGACTGCTTACCAATTCAATTTCCTATTTATTTATTCATTTATGTTTGTAAGTACTTTGAACTTGGGCTATCACTCATTTTGAAGATTTCTGAAACCACGTCTGTGTGACTAAAACTCTGGTGATATAATTCAGGAAAAAGTGAGTTTGTCACTTCTAGAAGCCTAAGCAGAAGAAAATAGTATTCTTCATGCATAGAGTCATGGAAGGCAAGGAGCTAAGACACAACCCAAATTTGTTGTTGAAGATAAAATGGGTTACAGCCAAAGAGCCAGAGATTTGTTAGTCTTTTGCTTAGGAAATGGGGTGGAGAGGGGCTTTTAAGTTTGAAAATGTGCATTTGCAATTCAATCCTGTAAATTTTAGGTCTTGTACTTTATCTACAACACTGTCCTTACTTGACTCCACAATTTTGTTTTCAGTGCTCTGGGACTAATTCAGTCAGCCTTTTTGTTGGCCTTCAGGATTTCAGATGTACCTTTCTAATTGTCGGTGTCTTATGTCAACCACCAGCATCCATTGACCAGCAGCTTTATCAACAGTGTGATCAGTGCTCCAACCTTATCTTGAAATAGATAGATAGATAGATAGATATAGATAATTTAATAGTACTTTATTTTTTATTTTTACAAAAGTAAGAATAATTTATTAAAATTGTGAAACATGAAAATGTTTTTTGAAAAGAGGTTTATAAAAGTCAAGGACAAAGGGTCTGAGATTGTATATGAAATGACAAGGTCTGTGCCCTGCCCCCACCAATATCAAAGGAGAGGAGAGTTGAAATATCAGGAGAGGCGAGATGTGAGCAAGAACTTGGAGGAGAGGATTCAAAATCTGTAGAAGCTCTTGGAGATCAAATATAATCCTTGCCAAAGCATTGTGTGGGAAGGCATGGGCTACTGCTGCCTGTACAATGGCTTTTGTATTAGAGAAGCTTCAGCGTTGCCACAACAGGGAGAACATAATCAGAGGTGCCACCTGTCCCTGCTATAGTTTGTGGGTTCACATACCTACAAAGAGTGAGGACAGTCGAATAGTTCACCTCTGATGTTGAGACTATGTGATCCTGGCTGAGTCACATCTAGCAACTGCTAAGCCTATGGTACTGTGGAAGAGAATGTCAAGAATTCTACATTCCTGTTATCTACCTCTTTTCCCTACCTTCTCGTTCTCTCTCTAGGGAGAGATGAATCTGTTTTGTCAATCCTTTTTGATAAAGTCTTTTTGCTTTTTCTTTTGTCATCTGTTCTCAAGGAAATTGGTTTCTATAAGACACCATGCCTATTAACTTTATTATTTTTGGTTACTGTGTGTCCTTGAGGGTTAAATGTAACTGGTATTAAGGATAATAGATGGTGAAGCACCCAGGAAAGGAGAGATTTTTTTTATAATTGCTAGGAACATTCCCCGAATTGGGGGCTCAAAGATAGACGGAACAAATTTTAATGATTCATTTTTTTATAACTTCCCAGACACAGAGAAATACCAAGTGAATACTGACCAAAAAGAAGCCAGGCACAACTGAGCCTGAGAGAGTCCCAGGAGGGGGAGGGGTGGAGTAAGTGTTACTGAGTCCAGAAGCTTCAGATAGGTTCCATTCCTTTCTTCCTCCAGTGAAGTGGGGGAAAAAACTCCACTCTCATCTTATCCCCGTAGCCAAGGGCATTGATTTTAAAGAAAGTCACATTTGGAGGGAAGAGTTAGGAACATATGAGTGTGCAGACAAGAGAAAGTAACCAAGTTTTTCTACTCAACAACATCTTCTAGCCTACACACTGCTACAGGCACATAAAATCATTACCAGAAAGTGTTAGAGAAGGAAGAGGAGAGAGAAGTAAGAGAAAGGGGAAAAAAGAGGAAGAGGGCAAAGAAGAAAGGAGTAAAGAAGGCCAAAGGATGATGAGAAGGGGAAGAAGAGGTGGAAGAGTAAAAGGAAAGAGATTGAGGAGAAAGAGAAGCATTAGAAGGAAAGAGAGAAAGGGAAGATGAGGAGCAGGTGAACAGGTACAGGGCAGACAAAATAAATACTTTTCTCACTTGCCCAATTAGGATGGCTTCAGTGTGTTCCAAGCAGTACCTAGTTTGCTATAATGGTTATAAATGTTAGTCGTGAAGAGCAAGGATCAAAGATCACAAGGAGCACAGAGATCAAAGATTTAGACTTAGATGAGGCCTTTGAAATCTACTTTTTATTTTGCTTTTTCACAAACAAGACTAGTTCTTGGAAAACCTGTGAAACTATCAAAATTTGTCTTGCCAGCCTCCCCTTTCTGGGTCCTTTATCCCCAAGATCACAGTACCCCACTTCCCTCATTTTTCTACTTCAGACTCTCAGTATCCTCAAGACCTCCTCTTTAACCTATTGCCCAATCAAAAGTTTTCAGGGGATGCTCTAATAAATATCCACACTAGGACATAACTGATTTAAGTTATTTCTCCAAAGGGAATCTGCATTTCAACAGATTGAGGGTAAGGGGAGTGTTCTAAGTCTGGACTGAATTTTCAACAGTGTGATTTGCATAATGTAGCATTAAGAAGGGTATTCCTAATATCTAGGAAACCATACCACATAGGTTGCAACTATCCCTGTTCACAGGTGAAAAACATCTCATCTTCCAAATTTTACTTTTTTTAAAAAATAAAAAAAAAGTTTGAAAAAATGGGGGCTTTGATGCAGAGTTAGACCATGAAATAGAACTAGATGACCTGGGTTTGAATTCTGCCTCTGATATTTACTTCCTATATGACCATGGACAAGTCATATCCCTACGTTGGGTCTCTGTTTGCTTAACTATAAAATGAAGAGATGATCTTTTAAGGACCTTTCCAGTCAAAATCCTGATATGAATTTTTGAACCCTAATATTCACTTGCATGAACAGTCTCCATAATTGTCTGGATCTCAGGATTTTATAACTTCCAGGCTGATCAGAAACAACTGCTGTGATTGTGTGGTTAAGTACAGGCACCATCCAAACCTACACAGTCAGAGAACCTGGGGCAATAACAGCTTTGGGCGTGTCCCTGTGGATGGCTATATGTGCTACAGAATCTCCTGTCTCCTATGAAAAAAATGAAATTTTCTTTCCTCCAGGCAATGATGCTAGTGATGCAAATCACACCCCACCCCCACCCCCACACACACATACACACACACTCTGCTGTCTGGTTGAGTCTGCAGCCAAACTGAATGGAACAACAGCACCCAGAGAGAACTTCCAGAGGTATATCTTAATTGGGCATGTGAATTCCAAAGCACGCTAATGGCCATTTAAAACACTAGCACCATTAGCTGCTTCACTGCAGAACTACCTACCAGATGTGTAACAACCATATTTTCTGGTTGGTTTGCAGCTGGTTGCACCTTCCCTGGGCTGATGCCCTATTCATTTAAATGGCTGCTCCCCCATTTGCTGAAATGAGCAAATCATGTTAAAGCCACAGGACATGATGCCTGGTGCTCAGCCAACTCAATAAATATTTAGGAGAAAAAGGGGGGCAGAGGTCAAACAACAAGATTCATTCAGTTTTATTAAAAACAACATTTAAAGAAAACAATCATCCTATTGCTACCGGAATATTTTTTTTCTACTGGGAGAGTGAAAGCTCTCTGCATGTTTTATTCAGCAGCAACTAAAACAAATTAGATATTTTCTTTCCTAACTTAATTCTGTGTCCCCATGCTGCCAGAACTCCTTTTCACCATGATGGTCCCAACTTTCATCTATCAACTTCTGAGCCCCAACTAGGAAATAAGTGCTCTCTGCCACTGAAAAGAAGACTGCATATTTCAATGGGACTGAGTCACTCATCCATGTTCATAGGCCTAACTTAGAACGTGACCCAGTGTGATCTGTGAGACACTACTAGGACATGTAAGAAAGCCAATTCAGTCCTGCATTAAAATTCCTCACTCCTGTACATTAAGTGAATCGTCACAGTACAGTGGAAAGGGCACTGGCTTTGGAGGTAGAGGACTTCACATCAAACCCTACCTTTAATACTACCTATGTAACACTGAGAAAGTCACTTAACTTTTCTAAACTCTAACCTATTGATCTGCAAAATGAGGGAATTGGATTCTGCGGCCTCTTCAAGGTTCCTTCTAGATTTACTGTCTCTAATATCTAGCTCAAATCTTGATTGGCTATATATGTATATATGCATATATACATATATATGTATATATATATATATATAAACAGCATTGACATTGTAGAAAAAGAATTGCCAGAAGTCATGCAGGCCATCCCACTGCCTTCAAAAAGACCTCCAAATGATTCGTCCTGGTAGAATTGACTTCAGAGAGGAGAGGAAGGATGGGAACATATTCATTATAAGAAGGTTGGTCAAAAGAACAACATCATAAAGGAACTGCATCCCACAGAAGGCAAGTAATGGGTCTAATTTTAGAAATAGCTCTTTGGTGGTGGAACAAAAGTGCAAATTTAATGTGGGCCTTGTGGAGTTCATGGTCCCCTTCCCTGTTGCCAGGATGTATATTAGTAGCACTCCAATAACAGTCCCTTTTTTGGACTGCTTTAAAACAGCTGTTTTGTAATCATGATTCTGAAGTCTGTTCATACCAAATACGCTGCCAAAACAGATGCAGGTCTCAGAGACAAGTGGTGGGTCCAGGGTTACAGATGTGGGATCTGGCAACTGCACCAACAACTCAGATAATGTCTTGCATCAGTGAGCCAGAATGGCTGGCATATTTCACTATATGGGGGTTTCAGAAACATGCCTGCATTTCAGTTTCTGACAGACCAGATTTCATCTTTTTTTTCTTCAAATGAACTGGCCAAATGTCGATCACTCTCTTTGTAGCGATGTCTTTCTCTGCTAAGCTATTGCTCTTGCTCGGAATCCCTCCAAACCCCTTCTGGGAATGACTTGATGATTTACAGGCCGTCCTCATGCCCCTTTATTTTCTTGTATCAGGATTTCCCTTCCAGCAGCACAAATGTAAATCAAGAAAATATTCAAGAAAAGCACATACTTTAGGTCAGTAGTAAGAAAAATTCTGAGCAAACAGACACAGAGACATGATAGATAAGCTAAGCATAAAAGTCACAAGCTAGGGACCATTCTTCTTTGAGATCCTGATGCCTTTAGAGACTGTAACCGAGTACTTAGAAAAACGTAAATGGACCAGGGACTATTAGCCATTTTAGACAGATCTAGAGGATGAGATGTGATCTAGCCTTTGTTCCATCTTTCACTGGGCCAGAAGGAAAAGGAATCAGCCTCAATTTTGGCTGCAACAGTATTGGAGTCAGAAAAAAAAGAAACTGGAGGTAAGGGCCAGGATTAAACATGAGGCTCTATGACATTAAAACTATAGTGAATATTTCACCCTTTGAACTGTTATACCCAAATGACACCTGTTTCAAAGGACCATTGTCCTAGTGGTTATTATAGGAGGAAGATTTAAGCCCTTGTCTTGGCTTACTGTGTATCAGAAGTCACCTTATTGCCTTCTCTAAACCTCAGGCTCCTCACTGACAAAATGGGAAGATTCCAAAAGAACAGAGAAGTAATAGACAGTACTGTTTATCTGCCATTTTTTTGCTTCTATAAAACCTTTATGAAAATGGTCTATGCACAAATTGAAGGTATCCTTGATGAAAGTATGAGAGGAGAACAGGTAGAATTTTGATGACAATTTGTCATAGCCAACCACTCCTTCATAGTCACAAACCCTGCTGAGATATGGGGTTCAAGACATCTGCCTTTATTAGCTGGTCCATATCCTTAATGCTATGATCTACCTATGTCTAGGTCTCCCTCCTTCTTTTTACACAGATTTTCTGACCTGTTATATGGTCTTCCTCTCCCACCTTACCTCCTGCTCTTGGGCTAGATATCCCTTTAAACACCCTAGATTTTCATTTTGTCAGTCTCTTTTACTCCTGTAACTCACATCTTCACTCTGGTTCAGGCACCTGCATGGAAAATCATACTTTGTACCTCAACCTTATGCATTATTGTGCCATCTCTGATCTCTGAAAATTTCCCTCTCCCACTATGATCTCCTCTTCTATCTCATTCTGTGTCATTCATCCTAAACCTATTCTTTGCCTTCATTATATTCTCTGATTATTCCAACTCTCCCTGTTCTCCAAATTCATCATCCCTGTTCTGGCCTTGCTTTGCTCCTTTCCAAGTCTTAAGCCTATTATTAGTGACTCAACTATCCATTATACCACCATCTTTGAATTTCTTGCACCCTTATACTAACAGCCCAACCCTCAAGACTACATCATTCCTACTATCTGCTTTCTCTGTTCATACTCCCAAGATGCGATATATCATGATGGAAGAAATCACACCACTATGCCAACTGTATCCACTAAAAACTCATGATATCATATGTCAATTGGGCTCTTACTGCTTCATGGAGATTCTTCTATTATTTCATGATTGAATCTCTATGACATTTCCCTTTGTGACTTTTCCAAATCTTCTCTTCTCTCCTCAAGCCTCCAGCACCATCTCGACTCTCTCTCTCTCTCTCTCTCTCTCTCTCTCTCTCCCCCTCCCTCCCTCTCTTTCATTCCCTTCATTCTACTTTACTCGGAAAGTTAAGATCATACGTTCTGAGGTCCCTTATCTCTCCTATTCCACACTTATGTACCAACTCTTCCACCACCAATAAATATTCTTATATTAAAAAAGTCTCACCCCTTCTTAAATTTTTTTTGCTAGTTCTTGTAATCACCTCATTATCATCCCATATCTCTACTCTCTTTCATTTCCATACTCATAGAAGGAATATTCTATACTCACTGACTCACTTTCTCACCACCCTCAACATGTTTCTGTCCTACTACTTGAATAACCCCATCTACAGATGCTAATGATAACTTATTAGGTACTAAATCCACTGACTTTTGTCTCATTCCTCATTTTCCTTGCAGCTTTTGATACTGTTGTTTGATTATTCCCTCTTTCTGGACACTTTCTTCTTCCTTCCTTGGGTTCTATGACACTGTTATCTTCTGATTGTTATCCATGGCTGGATTATAGTCTATCTCCCAACTCTGAACTGGATCTCACCTAGGAATCTTGAGGCTTCTTCTTTTCTCTACTATATACTCTTCTCCTTGGTGATCTCATCTGCTCGTATGGGTTCAAGGATCATCTCTAAATGTATGACTCTCAAATACATTTATCTAGTCTGAATCTATCTTCCCAACAGCAGTCCTTACATCATCAATTGACTACTGGATATCTCTTTTGGATTCTTCCATAGGGAAAGGGACTCGATATGTGATTTCATGGGCATAGGGAAATCGCAGGTGATAAAACTCCCTTTATTAATGCAGGTTGGCACTGTTTTTGTAACTCATAATCTTAGGGAATTGCCTAACATACCTAGAGATTCAATGACTTGCCCAGACTCATACATCCAGCAAAAGTCAGAGGGAGGACTTGAAACCAGGTCTTCCTGATTATAAGGGCAGCATCTATCCACCAAACCTCTCTCTCCCACACGGGATTCAAATTCACCTTGTCTGAAAAGGTTATTTCTGCCCTTAAACCAATTCCCCAAACTGTTTTGTTTCTTTATTTAGGGCACCACCATCCTTTCAGTTACTTAGCTTCATCATCTTCGAGTCCATAAATTTGACCCTTTCCTTCTCTTTCACCATCCATATCCAAATTTGCCCCATCTCCACAATATTTCTGGCATAAGTCCCCTTATCTCTATGCATATGGCTAATCATCCTGGTTTAGACCCTTGTGATGTTCCGTTTGGACTATTATAATAGCATCTTAATCTGCCACCATGTTTCCACTTTCTCTTCTCCTCAGTCCATCCTCCACACAACTACCAAAATAATCTCCCTAAACTACAGTTCTGACCACCATACCATGGCACTTACCTAGTCAAACAGCTTCAAGACTCCCCTAGAGCCTTAAGGATAAAGCAAAAAGTCCTCAGGCTGGTATATACAAACTTCTACAATGTGGTTCCAATTTATCTTCTCCAGCCTTATTTTATACTGCTCCCTTTCACAGATTTAATATTTCAATCAATTACTACTGGCTGTTCCCTGAATGTGACTTTTTACCTTCCCCTCAGTTCTAGTTCTCACACAGGCTAGCCTTCATGCCTGGAGTGTATTCCCATCCTCTTTCTATCTCTTATAACCCATTCTCTTTCTTCAGGGCTCAGCTGAGGCACTATAAAGCTTTTCTATGAGTCCATTCCTGTCCCTTCATTATTAGCATTCTCTCACACTTCGATTTCCTTCATATGATACCAATTCCATTATGAAGAATCTTATGTACTAGAATCTAAACTCTCTGAGGGCAAAGACTTTTATTTCTCCTTTATATTCCCTCCTTTGCACACAATAGGTGATTAATAAAGATTTCATTGAATTGAATATACTATTGAATATATATTGAATATATTATTTCTTGGTTATAGAAAAATGAAGGTTCTCTTTCTAAAAGTTGTTTCACAATATATGTTGATGTTATAGAAGATTTTTAAGAATCTTTGATCAAAGCAACCACAAAAATAACTTTAACAATCCTGTGATTATCAGTTTAATAGCTGATATTTATGAAGCACTTTAATATTCATAAACTTATTTCCATATATTATCTCATTTGATCAAGTGTGTCTTAAAATAGGGATAAATTCCTTAACCAAAGGTTTTCCCTAATGCCATAGGGTAGACTCCCCTATGCAGAGTCCAAATGGAATCCCTGCACGTGGTTAAGGCTCCATAGAGATGCCTGCTTGCAGATGACCATGTGTTGACTACATCTAGCCCTGGAATCCTGTAGGATCTGATCAATGACAATGACATCTACTATCTCTCAAGAAGAATCAAGAGGATAAAGAATTGTACATATGGTTCCAAGTATGACCAACAGTTGGAGGAACAGCCCATTGAGTACATTGGTACTTATATTTGGGCAGGCAATCCAAATGGACAGTGAGTGGGCCCATACTTGAATAGGAGAAGGGGTATTGGGTGGACTGGATTACATTTGGGAAATTGTTCCTAACTTTGAATGATTTCCAGTAACTTGGACTATTTTCTGATACAAAGGCCTATCTTCTCAAAACCAACATTCTCCCAGGGATGCTACAAAGCTGTAAATCATAGAACCCTACAATAGAAATTGTAGATGACTCAAAGTGCATCAGAGAACCATAAACTACTACTTTAATAGCCACTTAATTGAACTCCGTGCTCTCAGCCTCTCACCTCTTCATTCCATCCTTCATCATATTGCCAGCAATGGCTTGTACCCAACAAGTGATGTAAAAGATAGTAAGGATATATCTGACCAAAGAAGGAGACGACCAGCCATGCAGTGAGAGCTAGAGACAATATATGAACAGACTAAGTATTTCATTGTCATCCACAAAATATTATAATGTTTAAAGAAAAGCCTTTAGGTTGTAGCTTTTCTATGGAGCTAAATAATCAATTAAACCATCCAGAATATGTTTGCTAAGTAACTATTGCATGACAAACATTGTATTAGGTGCTAGGGATACAAGCACAAGAATGAAGTTAACACCTGTCCTCAATGAGCTTACATACTTGGGGTGGGAGTGGGGAGGAAAAACACACACTAGGGAGTAAATTAAAATATGTACAAAGTAGATACAAGAGCATTTCAGGGCTGAGGAAGTACTAGCAGACATAGGGATCAGGACAGGCCTTGTGATGAGGTAGCTCAGTGAGGTAGCTGAAGCTGAGTTTTGGGATTCCAAGAGACAAAGGTAAGGATAGAGAGAATTTCAAGCATGGAGACAAGTTGTACAAAGACATAAAGATAGGCTATTGAATGGCTTGTGAACAGAACAGTTTGTCTGGACCATAGAATGCATGGAGAGGAGGAGTATGGATTAGGGAGACAATTTGGTGTAGGAAAAAGTAATGGAATTGACATTCATTTACTATGTTTGTGGAAGAGACTTGATGAGAAAAGACATGGAAGACATGAATGAGCCAGAATCTGGAGGGGAGGAGAGAGAGGTGGGGAGAGGTGGGGAGTATCTATAGTAAAGAGATCAACCTGGGGCATCTATGGTGGCAAAGTGGATAGAGTTCTAGGTTTAAAGTCAGGAAGACCTCAGTTCAAATCAGCCTCAGACATTTACTAGATTATGCCCTCAGGAAGGTCACTTAACTTCTACCTACCTCAGGTTCAACAACCACAAAATAGCACGTAGCTTTTTCTCATAGAGTAAATAAAGGTAATAAATGAATATCAGCACCACTGCTTTTTCCTACACCAAAATGTGGAATTTATCATCACCCTTTGTCACCATTTGCCTATTTCTCTTAGGTCAGATTGAGTTCTTGGTGGCAAATTGCTTTAATTTCAGATTAAAACCTACCTCCCAGGGTTGTTGTGAAGTCCCAATGAGGTATTTGTAAAGTGCTTAGCACGGTGCCTGGCGCATAGTAGGCACTGTATAATAATAATAGCTAACACTGATATAGTGTCTGCTCTGAGCTAGTAACATATAAATGTGGTTGTTAGCATTCATTTACTAGATCACAAATCATCAAGAACTGAAGTATAAAATGTGAATTCCAATACAGGTGTAACAGTATGTACTGTTACCGTGACCAACATCATTACTCAATCAATGAATGACATGTATACATCATAAGAAAACTCTGCTATTCTACTGCAAATACTCCACTGTAATACATCTCATTTGGTTCATGACTACAGACACAAATCAGGTGAGCTAACGCTGTTTCTCCAGAAGCCAAGTTTTCATGAAGCCAATTAGTAGTATTTGGCAAGTCACCTATAGGGCTTAGCCTGGGTAAGAGTTCACAAGGCACAAGGGGAAGGCCTAGAGAATGAACCCTCAGGCTGGATGTTCGGGAGAGAGGTGTTTTCAGACCTTTCTGCGTTTGCTCAGTGGGTCTTACAGCAGGTTCCCAGTGTTGGATAACCTACCACAGAAAATTCTTATGATGCCAGATCAGCAGGGAACATAATTAGGGAAGCAGAATACCATTCTCCTAAGTTTTCTTCCAGCCCACCCCATGAAAGGAATGAAACATATACCATCACTACTCCACCAGTTATTGCCTAATTCATTTCAGTGTAGTGATTTGGCCCTTAGAATTGAGGGGGGAATAGAGAAGGAATTATAGATTCAATTCAACAAAGTTATTTATGAAGCTCCTACTATGTGTAAGGCACTAGACTAGCTACTGGGGATACAAAAAATTTTAAATGTATACAGATAAGTAAATTCAAAGCGATTTATAGAGGGAGAGAGCAGTAAAAACAAGAGGAAGGAAACATGAAATCTTTCTATGAGCTAGCACTAGAACCAAAGGCTTAAAAGAAGGAAGGGATCCAAAGAGGTAGAAATGAGGAGGGAATGCATCCCAGCAACAAGAGACAGTGCGTGCAAAGGCATAGAGACAGGAAATAAAATGCCTAACTGAATGAAACCTATATCTCAGAGAAGGTACTAGACCTTGACATATTTGTGCCATTTGACACTGGCAAGTGTGAACATTAAAATGAAAGCAAAGGAAAGGGAGTAATGTTGTCTTCTCTGAAGTGTGGAGCCCATAACCAGACAAAACTTCTCCTGAGGCAAATTTAGCAATTTAATTAATTGAAGAAGTGAAAGATATTGATATATACAAACAAAGATATAGAAGGGAGGGGTTACAAGAACCAATGGAATTGATGATCTAATTTTTGAAATGGAAGGAGGTTGACCAGAGAGTCCTCATGCACCTCCAGACAACTGGGAAGTAAGACACAGGATAGCTGAGACTAGAGGGATCAGGATAACACACACACACACACACACACACACACACACACACACACACACATATTTGCATCTTGGGGCAGAACCCTTTTTTCTTTTAGTACTTTCTTTGTTAAAGCTCCATCAGAGTGAAAGACTGGTGTACATGTTTCCCAGGAAACTCTCTAAGTGGAAGTCTCACTCAGCAGAGGACAAGGATCTCTAGGATAGTTCAAACCCAATGGTTCCTTCTGAAATGAAATGAAATTTACCTTGCACTCTGGCTTCCAACAATTCAAATGCAATGCAACAGAACATATGAGAGGCAGGCAACATGATCGGACTAGAATGCTAGACATGGAATGAGGAAGACTCGGGTTCCAATTCTATCTCATATACTTATTAGCTGTGTAATCCGGAGCAAGTTACTTAACTGAAACCTGTGTCCTCATCCATAAAGTGAGCATATTAACAGCAACTATCTCAGAAAGTATCAAATGAGATAATCTATGCAAAAATATTTCACAAGCCTTAACGCACTAGATTAATATCACCTGTCATGATTATCATACAGCTAGAGATTGAGATCTCTTAGTCAACAAACTTTTCTTAAGTGCCTACTATGTGACAGACATCGTGCTAAGCATTGAGGATAGAAGGAAAGACAAAAATCGTCCTTGCTCTCAAGGAGCTTGCGGTGTAATGGGGGATAGTATATGCAAACAACTAAATACATACCAAATGTATACAGAGTATATATGGAGGGGTTCTCAGAAGGAAGTCATTAGCATTAAGGTGGACCTTTCTAGCTAAGGACTGGTGCTACTCTAAACCCAGGGAGGAAGAGCTTCTGAAATGATCCTTCAAACACATGGCTATTGCTATAGTTCCCATGCAAGGGTGATTTTGTGTGGGTGTTTGGGCAAATGTATGAGAGGGTGGAATTTACCATCACCCTTTGTCACCATTTGCCTATTCTTCTTAGGCCAGATTGAGTTCTTGGTGGAAAATTGCTTTAATTTAAGATTAAAACCATCATCACTGTTTTTACCCTGGATTTCATGAAATACATGTCTTTATCTTCACATCGATGACCTTCGAAGCCAGTCCTCCGTGCATCTATTCTCATCACTGGAAAACTAGAGGCAAACCTCGCTCCCCATCATTAAATGCTCTGGTTAATGTCTGCCTCAAAGTCCTTGGCACAGATACAGAAGGAAGTTGAGATAAGAATATTGGGTCATTACTTTGTTAGCATTTCCCTCTAGCTTTTTCTTATCTCTCCAGCTATATGTCATCTATCTCCTCTGTATATTATCTATTGTAAATTCATGTCTTCCCCCCTCACTTATGACCTCCTGGAATCCCTCGTCCTTACATCTTGACTGCTGTTTAGGGAAAAGTCATGTGGCTTCTGACCCACGTTAATGACTCTAATTGGAAGAAGATCAAAAGTCACACAAATACAGCAGAGGATTTGAAATAATTAATCTACTCATGCAAATGAGGACATGTGGCTACATCCTAAAAGAATAAAATCAGCTCTATTAGATATTCAACTGCAAGAAAATGAAAATATTACTGAAAATTTTAACTAAAATCATTGAAATTGCCTAATGTCAAATTCAAGCTCAATTAATCAGTTAGCAAGCATTTATAGGAAGCCTACTCTGTGCCAGGCTTTGTGCTAGGGACTAGGAATACAAAGACCAACATGCAAGAGTCCCATCCCTCAAAGAGCTTACATTCTATTAGGAGCGAGAATATGTATATATGTAAGAAGACAAATATGCATTTTACGCAAATAGATACATGGTAATTTGAGAAAGGATTCATCATTTCTTTATTTAAAATATTTAATCAACTTTGTGCAAAACATTGTGCTAGGCATTTGGGGAAATGTAAAATTTAAAGATATGATTCCTACCCTAAGGGAAATTACAGTTTAGTAGAGGGATAACATGGAGACGGCAGTCATATACAATGTACATGATACATACATTAGAAAACTGCAAAACAAAATGTTAAGACCCAAAGTCATTACTAAGGGAGGATCAGGGAAGGTTTCTTGGAGGAGGTGACATTTGATTTAGGCTTTAATGTATAATTAGGAAGAGGGAGTAGTGGAGAGTAGGGAAAATCTGGGCAAAGACATAAAAGTAAGGACACAGAACATGATTTGAAAATGTAGTAAGACAGCTTGGAGTGGAGTAGAAAACACCGGGAGGGTAGTTACAGGCAATAAAAGTTATGGGATGGAAACATAGGAGGATGATAGGTTCTTAGAGGTTTAAATGGTAGACAAAGGAATTTGAACTGCATTTGGGAAGCAATAAAAGACCCACTGAAGATTTCTGAGCAAAAGCATTGCAGGACCAAATCTATGTAGAGGAAAGATTCTGAAAGGAACATGCAGAAGGAATTGGAATGGGGAGTGAGTGGAAGCAGCAAGATCTTTCAGAAGGCTATTACATGTGTTAGGGGTTGATAATAAAGCACTGTTCTAGAGGACAGCTATTGTTCATCTTTCATTTCAAAGAGGACCAATGGCAGTGTCTTGACTTGTGAGTAAAATGGATGTAAGTGAGGCAAAGTTGCACAAAGTCATCAGCCTCATTCTCTCTTCCAGAGTCATTGAAGTCCAGTTTCAAGAAAAAGGTCAAGAAGACTGGTGATGGCCCAGGATGCAGTAGATGACCTTTGCAACTTCGACATCTGACCAAGCTCTAAGTGTTCCGCAATGCCTGCTTCAGCCACCATCATGACCATTGGAACAAATTGTTCTCATCTGTCTGTTTCAGTCTTCATATGCTTGTCACTAAGTCACTGATAAGTTTGAGGCCTGTCAGTTACCTTCAACCTGATTTAGCCCACCTGCCAAATGGTTTTTACTGGAGTGTGGCTGCTGCACACACTGCAGCTTCTTGGAGCCACAGGTGAGAGTTGGGCGATAGACACCAAAGGTGGATGAGCAGCCCTGAAAAGTGCTCTGCAAGCCCTCACACTGGAGGTGCTAGTCCTCCTGAACACCCCCTAGAGAACACCCCCTAGAGAACGAGTAGTGCAAATAGAAAGGAAGGGATAGCTTCAAGTCTCCACTCTAGACCTTCTTTCTCTCTACCTTCTCTGGGCTATCTCCTTAGCTCCTATGGATTAAATTATGATCTCCAACCTACTATATTCTTTCTCTCCAACATTTAGCACAGTAGAACATAGTAGGTGCTTAATAAATGTATATTGACTGACTGAAAATCCTACTTTACCAATTAAGCATCTTCAGACAGATGACCTCTAGGCACCTCAAGTTCAACATCTGTAAATTCTAATTCTAATTCTCATCTCCCACCCAACCAACCCTTCCCCTAGACTTCGTAATATCCACTAAAAGAATTACCATTCTTCTAGTCATTCAAGTTCACAAACTTGCAGTCATTCCTGACTCCTCCTTTCTCCCTCACCCAACCTCTCCACACATGAGTTATTAAGACTCATCAATTCTACATACACGAATACTTTACATCTACGCACTGCCCCCCCCCAACTCATACGGCCACCTGCTTGATCTAGGTCTTTATCACCTCACACCTGAATTAAATAGATTCCCTTTGAGGTTACCTTCCATCTCTTCTGCACTTTATATCTTCTGGGTATGTAGTCATTTCGATGTTGTCTCCACTCTTGGAATGGGAACTCCTTGAGAGCCATGATAACAACTCTGCCTTTCTTTATATTTCTAGCTCTTAGTACAGTGCCTGACACATAATAAATGCATAACAAGTTATTGTTGACTGACTCATAGTTTCCAGCCTTTCCCTCTATCTAGCCTGTTTTTGCAACAATTTGGCTAGCAGCTGCTGTGGGGGTGAAAGACCAACATAAGCCCGACAACAAGAATGCTGCCAGCACAGGTTCTTTTGATCTGTTTTACTAAGGAAAGTAACATTAGGGGGCTAACAATCTTATTTCAATCCAACATATGAATATCATTCACTTAGTTCGGGGGGGAAAGCCAGCACCCTGAACTTCAGAGCAAATACAAACAAATTACAAACTTACATTATAAACAGACCAAATGCAATTCATAGTTACCAAGAAGGCATCAACATCTGGGTTCACAAGCTGGAGGGCTCTTAACTACAGCTGCCCAGAGTCTCCACATCAAAACTCCTCCAAGAGTGAGAGCCCCAAGCAAATAGCTCTGTTCTCTCTTTTTATGCAGTCCTTGGACATCATCAAACATCATCTGAACGACCAGAACTTAGGTGCCTACTATTGGCTCTGGTCTTAGCAACTCCCCTTAGGACCCTGAGGGCTTCATGCCCACATAGGCTTAGCACTTAGTAATTAGGGGTTTGAGCCTGGGGTTTAGCACATAGTTAGACTCAATGAAAGAGGTTTAATTAATTTATCATTCTAAAACAGTAAAAAAAAAAGTCCCAACTTAATTGCCAATACACCCGTCCTCACACAGCTAACAAAATTATCTTTTTAAAATACAAGTCTCAACAGGTCACTCCCCTACCCAATAACTTTCAGTGGTTCCTTATTTCCTCTAGTATAAAATACAAACTTCTCAGTTTGGCCTTGAAAGCCTTCCCACATTTATTTCAAATTGATCCCCTTTATACACTCTACATTCCACTCAAACTGACCTACCAACATTTTCCCAAACCTCACATTATGTCTTCACCTACATTATTTCTACCTCTTAGAATTCCTAACTTCATTCAAAGCTCAGCTCATACCTCATATCCTACTGGTGAAAGGAAGGGAATAAGCATTGGTTAAGCACCTACTATGTGCCAGACACTGTGCCAAATATTATCTCATTTAATCCTCATGACAGCCCTGGAAGGTAGATATTATTATTTTACAGTTGAGGAAAACAAGACAGGAAGGGATTAAGCAATTTTCACAGGGTCAAACAGCTAGTAAAGCAGCTAATGCTGACCTTTTCAATTCTTTCTAGTTGTTAATATGTTCTCAACTCCTCAAATTACCTTATATTTACAGATCTGGGTCCATGTTCTAACCCACCAGTAACATTTAAGCTCTTTAAGGGCAGGGACTATTTTTGCCTATTGACTTTTTATTCCCAGTACCCTAAACAGAAAACATTCAATAAATATTTGTTGGATTAAATGTTGCAGAGTTGGACTCCACAGGACTTAGTAATTGATTCTATCTTAGAAATAATTGGATGCTTCCCAATGAACAAGTGGTCAAAGGGTATAAGTGAGTAATTCTCAGAAGATGAATTGAAAACTCTTAATAATCATATGAAAGATTGCTCCAAGTCGCTGAAAAGAGAAACGCAAATTAAAACAACTCTGAGGTTTTGCCTCACACCTAGCAAATTGGAAAAAAATAGAAAAAGATGAAAAGAGTTCCTGTTGAATAGGCTACAGGACGCCAGGCACACTAAGACAATATCAGTGGAACTGTAAATTGGTCTAACCATTCTGAAAAGCAATTTGGAATTATGCATAGAAAGGCGATTAAGATATCCATACCCACTCATCACTACTACACATGCTCAAGGAGGTCAAAGATAGAAAGAACTATCCCATATATACCAAAGCATTCATTGCAACACATTTTGTGGTAGCAAAGAACAAACAAAGTACGTGCCTATTATTTGGAGAATGGGTAAACAAGCTGTGGTATATGCGTATAATGGACTACTGAACTGTAAAAAAAAATATGACTGTTAAGAAATTAAGGAAACATGGAAATATGTATTTGTATATACATATAAAAAGGAAAGATCTGACATAAGCAGAATGAATAAAATAATATATATGACAAATATATATAGACAAAATAATACAAGTATAATACAATGTAACCATGTAAATGAAAAAGAATGAAACTGAATGCATGTGATTATAATGACTAAGATTGGCCTTGAAGAGGAGATGAAATAATGCACTTTCCTCCCTTCGTTGTAGAAGTAGAGGACTATGGGTATGAAATATCATGTAAGAAGATGTGTTGAATGGTTTTGTTGAACTGTTTTTTAATTGTTCTTTTTTAATCTTTTTAATGACTCACTGGATAGGATGGGGAGATATATTCAGATAAAATACAATGTAAAAATGAAAGGCAGCCATAAAAATAATTTTAAACATAGAGAGATAATTGGATGGATGTCTATGGCACTTTTATATTTTGCTAAGCAAATACTCATTGCACCTAACAAAAAGGCTGAATTAGGTACATGGAATTCTTGGGTTGAGGTTTTTCCATAGAAATTTAATAATAAAACTTAAGAGAACTGTGGTAATATGATGCTGTTCAATTAGTGGTTGGAGAAGAGTCAAGTAAGGATATGTGATATAATTGCTACATGTCCCACCCAGTTTTACTTGAAATAGTTTTTAAAAGCATTCAGTCTATGGGATCCAATCCAGAGAAGAAGGGCCCCAAGCATGAAGGATATGAGATAGTGAAATGGTTGAAGCCAGTAACTAAAAATGAGACCTTAGATTGAGGTAAACCAATAGGAGATTAGGGTTTAGAACCAGAGTGAAAAATAAATCAAGGAACAGCATGGGAGTACAACATTTAGTGAAGAAAACCTTCATCATAAAGTCCCAGGTCGTACAGTCTAATGATAGTTAATCAGAGTTCTTAACCTTTTATGTGTTATAGGCTTCTTTGGCAGTCTGATGAAACCTATGGGCCCATTCTCTGAATAAAGTTTTTAAATGTATAAAATATACAGAATTACAAAGAAACCTATTATACTGAAATTCAGTTATCAAAATATTTGGAGGGGGAAAATGAGTTCATGAAGCCCAAGCTAAGAATCCCTGGATCTCTAGAGCAATAGTTTTAAAAAGCAGCCAATCAGAAATGGAAATGATGGAGGGAGGGAGGCAGAGAACTTCCAGATGTTATTAACAACAAATATTAAATAATAAATACTAGTTGTCAACTTGTGTAGAGAAGGGTAAAAGGTCTTAAGCCCAAAGGCAAGATAGCTTGGGTGGCCAAATGGGAAATCATCTTTTTTGACTTGTAATTTAGGGAACAAGAACATTATAGTCACAGGTCTACAGTCAGCTAGACTAGTGTAAAAGGGGTACCATTGATTTAGGGCAAAATGTCAGAAAGCCATGGAAAATTTGCCAGCAATGCAGGAATAACTACCAGAGATCCTAGGATTCCACACCCAGAGCTAAAGGTTGAGCAAAGTAGTCAGTCAATAAACATTCATTAAGTACCTACTATGTTCCCAGCACTGTACTAAGCCCAGGCAGGTTCTAAATAGCTGTGACTTTGCTAAATGTGCTCACCAACTAAAGGAGAGGTAGTATCGTATAATGGACGAGTCACTGGACACAGAGTCAAGAAGAACTAGATTTGATTACCACTTCAGATATGTACCAGCAATGTGACCTTGGGCAAGCCATTTAGTCTTGGTTTCCATGTCATAAAATAGAGGAAATATTACCCACTTCAGGTACTTTTGTGATGATCGGATGAGATGATGTATTTAAAGCACTTTGTAAACAGTAATGCTAGAGTTAAATGTTACCCCTCTCATCTCCAATATATCGTCATTCTTGTCACAACATCTCTCATATTATATCCTCTTCTCTTCACCCACACGGCTTCTACCCTCATCGCCTCACACCTGGATATTACAATAGCCTTCCGGCTGGTCTCCTTCCTCAAGTCTCTCCCCATTCCAATATATCCTCTGGTCAACTTCCAAAATCATCTTCCTAAAGTTTATCTGACCATGTCACACTCTCCACACCCACCCTTATTCAATAGACTTCAGTGGCTCCCTATTACCTCCAGGATTAAATATCAAATCTTGTTTGGCAATTAAATACCTTCACCAGTAGCCCTTTCCTGTCCTTCCATTCTTCTTATACTTTATTCCTCTCAACACCCTCTATGATTCAGAGATAACTAACCTCCTTGCTGTTCTTCCATCTTGCAACTCCAAGCCTTTCAGCATCTGTCCGTCATGCCTGGAATGTCCATCTTCCTCCTCCCAGTTTCCCTGGATTCCTTTGAGACTCAGCTTAAATCCCACCTTCTGCAGAACTACCACAGTTCCACCCCACCTCCACATTAGCACCTCCACTCTAAGATTGCTTTCCATTTACACTGTATATGTCTTGTATGTACATTTGCATGTTGTTTACTCCATTGAAATGTGAGTTCTTTGAGGGCAAGGCCCATGTTTTTCCCTTTATTTGTATCCCTAGTGCTTAACACAATACTTGGTACATGGTAAGTACTTAATAAATGTTTGTTGGTTGACTAAATAACTATTATTAAAAAGCTAGAACTGAATTAACATCCAAAGCAAGACATAAAGAAGGAAGGCAAATAGAGTCAAGAAACAGTGAGGCCTAACTCTCTGTAGCTGGTATATTGAGTCATGGTTCACCCTCTAAGAACTTTTATATATTATCAATCTTACCCTTTTAGAAAAATCTGTTATTGTTGCCACCCACCCTCCACACTCCAGGTGTTAATGCTTTCCCCATAAAGCTAGGTAATTACTTTTTAAACATTAAGGATGGTGAGAGGCTGCTTCTTAGGAGCAAAGAAAAGTGGGAGAGGGTGGGAAAGACTCTGCATTCTTCCTCTGAAGAGTCAGCTGTTTACTAGAAAGCCAGTACAAAGAGGGGAAGTGGTTGATAATATGAAACCTGAAGGGGTTATTAGTGAGCTGAATCCTAGGACTTGCAAAGAAATACCATCACTTGGCATAGGGTAGAAGGAAGGTGTGTATGGCATCATCCCTCCCTATGTACCAACCCCTGATGTCCAAAGAAGAATTTTCAAAAATGAACTTTTAGCCATTTATTAAAAGGAACTTGACGATCTGTCCTCACATGCTAATCATCTGAGGTAAATGGACAGAGGCAATACAAAAATATACAGGACTGCATATATTTTGATGATTCAATTGATTGAAGAGGTATATTCCACCTCTTTTCCCCATAGCTTTTCCATAAAACAAGTACAGACCAATAAAAATAGTGGATTTTTCATTCCTTATCATTTCTACATTTCTAAAGGGGGAAGAGAAAAACACGCTTTTAAAGCATTTAACAAAAACTGAATTAAAATGGTTCACATTAAAATTCTCAACTACATTTCAATACATTATCACATAATCAAAAATCACAGTAACAAAGCAGATTAATATTACCAAAAGCCCTACACCACCTTATGTCAGATGCACCATCACCCGTGTGCCTATACACCTGGAACAAGTAAAAGTTTATGAGGAGCTGAGTAGTAAAAAATTTAATTTTATTTGTTTTATGGGCTGTGCCACAGAAGGCAAAACAGAATGGGCCAGTGACTCTTTGGTTCTTATGTTCAAAGCTACCTTATATGCAAAGTTATGAGATGGGGGCTTGTGTCAACACCATTTTATTGATGGAGAAACAGGTCATATAAGAGTTAAGTGGCTTGCCTACAGAAGGCACAGGGACAGCAAATGGACCTGAGATTACATTAGCATAGGGAACTTCCAGATGAAGAAAAAAATTCCTTTAGCAATGCAGGTCAGTACACTCTCTGTAACTTAAAGTCTTAGAAAGTGTCCTAGAGTGATAATAGGTCAAGTAATCTGGCCTGGGTCACACAGAAAGGCATACATGCCATGGACCTAAGTCTTACCAGTTCCAAGGTCAGATCTCTTATCCACTACAGGAAGCTACCTCTCACCTACAAATAGCAAGGATAAATTCCCAACATTCTGTGTGACCTACAGAAGTGCCTTTCCCCCAAGAAGCTCAAAACAGTTTGTTGATACAGTACATGACATTAGACCAGGTTCCACAATGAATGACCAAACAGTAGATATAGTCCCTCAAGGAGCTGACAGTTTCTGAGTCCCAAAATTTCTGTGAAACCTTTAGAAGTTATCGGGATCATGCTGGAGAAGCAGAGTATAGAGTGCCTGCCTATAGTGAGGGTTTCGTAGTCCCAACACATCAAAAGCAGAGCATCTGCCAAATACTTGTTTTTTGTTGTGTATTTTTGAGGGGAGGCCATCAGGGTTAAGTAATATATAGAGGGTCACACAGCTAGTAAGTGTCTGAGGCCAGATTTGAACTCTGGTCCTCCTGACTCCAGGGCTGGTATTCTATCCACCACACCACCTAGCCATCCCATACCAAATAGTCTTGAAGGGAGCCCACCTTACTAAGGTCTAGACATTTCAATGCTAGAATTAAGTTATTTCTACTATAGGAGTTGAATAGCTTCCTAGGCAACCCTACAAATCAATGGCAAAGCACAGGAATTTAGCCTAGGTCTCAAGCAATGTGTGATTGCTTTCCTCAAAGCCTCCAGTTAGAACCACATCACCTATAATACTAGAGAGCTCTCAGAAAGACATGTGCCACTCCATTCTTGCATAGGAGAGTAAAGGCAGGCCCTTTAGGTTACAGTACAACTCTCCAGTTTTTATCATTGTTGCTCTTATTATCAGACACATACACAGATAAATTTGGGCTTCAGAACATGCTAGGATCTCTGCAAAAATTCCTAGCCTTATAACTGGAGCACCCCGATGGGGAAGAAGTAAGGTATGTACATTGAATGAAGGTATAAGTGACTTTGAGTCCTTTCATTCCCTCTCAGTGTCAAAAAGAAAAAAGGTCACTAGGGTTTGACTGGAATAAGCTGCTGCTATGGAAAACATAAGCATTGATATCATACACTGTTGCTATGCATGAGGTAAGTGTTATAAGTGCTTCATCTTTCAGAAATTCAATCTCTTGAATTAGTTAAAGCCATTACTAGGTTGGACCAAGGATTTATAGATTCATCTTTTCTTAGCTGTGCCAAGGAAATACAAGAAACATACAAAGCCCAAGTCAGATGGAGCACCCCTCCAATATGAGGCTTTTGCAAATTCCCCAAATGTTCATGTTCTCTGTTTCTTTAGAATATTGTTGATTACCTCGTGTATATTTTTCTTTTACTTATCTGTGCATGTGTTGAAATCCTCTCAATAGAATATAAGTTCCTGGGGACAAGGACTATTATTTTTATCTTTTGTTTAATCACCAGCACCTAGCACACTGTTTGGCACACAGTAGGCACATAATAAATGTTTACTGAATTAAGTAAAATAAGATTCATTGGAAATTCTATTCTAAACCCCTAAAATATCTCTGGAGATGCAGAGTGATCCAAAGGTCATTAAGCAAACTCAAGTTGGATTATAAGTGAATAGGTCACAGAGGCATTGGAACATTTCACTTTTTTAAGGAAAACTCCACTTCACTCTTTCTCTCCTACCTATCAAGGTCACTGTCACTCCAGCTGAAAGCTGAGATCATAAGTCAGGAGGTAAGCATCATTATAGACATAGAGTTTGTGATCAAGGGGGTGGTAGTTAACACTCTGTATTGTCTCTAGCACTTTCTCCATGACAATGCTCATTCTGCCTTCTTTCCCAGTGTTTGTGTCATAGTAGTAAAAAATCTCTTCCTTTTTGGTGTTCATAGGTCGAATGACATATAGAACCCCACATACAATGAAAGCATTGGTGACAGATGGCTTATACTGCATGGTTTGCCAAGTGTTTATCACCTCAAGTGAAGTGTCATTGATTTTGCTAATCACAATGTTACCAGTACTGTCTTCAGTTGAATAGATAACCCACAGTCCACTTTCATCCACAGCAAAGTCCATATCTTGCCAGTTGACACCAGCATAGGAAAAGCGGTTGTTATAGGCAGCATTGGGAAGGGCCTTTCTCAAGGTAGTGTTGGCTGCTAAGTCAAGCTTGGCAATGTTTCGTGTGGAATAATAGTTGAAATACATGGAGTTGTTGTAAACGACCACACCACTGCCATCACCATATACGACTCGTAAGTCTCGGGTGTTCCTGTAGAGCAGCAAGTCATCCATGTTGTTGTAAAGTCGATAATACTCTAGGTACCTTCCGTTTGTGTTCAAGGGGGCCACCCAGTATAGTGTTTTGTTTGGATTGTTAGGGGTATAATCTCTTCCCCAAGCTCCGTACACATAGGCAGACCCTCTCCAATTTTGCTGAACAATGAAAGGTTTGCTGATATTCGCCACACCGCCATGACCACAACTTCCTATAACCAATGAGAAAATAAGATGAATATTTTTAGAAAAAATAATCAGAATATTCAGATGTTATAACATTCAAACAACCAAAAGAAGTCCTGAATGATCTCCTGGAGAGGTTTAATGATAGTGGTCTGGACTCTAGAGGAGGCAAAAACCTCAGTTCTACTTCAGCTCCTCAGGCTGACTTGCTACAACTCTTAAGCAAATTGCTTAATCTTCCTATGAGTTAGTCTTCTGCTATGTTAGAAAGAGGGGTAGAGATGAAACCTATAATTCATTGTAATAGGAAATTCGTTCTACCAAACATAGACCAACTCCTTCTTTGTAACACATAATCTTAGAGCACTGGGAAGGTAAATGACTTGCCAAAGGTCATACAACCAATATATGTCATAAATAGGTCTTGAACCCAGGTCTTCCTAGCTTTATCCATGCTGAGCTGCCTCTGCATCTTCATGTAAATGGAGATCATTCAGCTTGCTACCCAATGTTCTTCATTTCTTTAGAAGGTATTTTGCGATCCTTCTTCTGGGCTGTTTATATTTGTTTATCTATTTGCAAATGTAGGAATTAAGGTAGGAAAACATGCTAACATGAGATGATGGAAAAGAATGCTGTACCTAAAGTCAGGGAAAACCTGAGTCCAAATCCCAACTCTGGCACTTAGTAGCTCTGTGACTGTGGTCAAGTCACTTAAAATAAGGAAAGAAGAGGACAACAAGCATTTATTGACCACCGACTATGTGCCAGGCACTGTGCTAAGCGCTTTACAGATATTTTCTTATTTGATTCTCACAACAACCTTAGGAGGTAGGTGCTATTATTATCCCTATTTTACAATTAAGGAAACTGAGGCAAACAGAGGTTAAATGATTTGCCCAGGGTCACACCTCTAGGTAGTGTCTGAGGCTGGATTTGAACTCACATTTTCGTTACTCTGGGCTCAGTATTCTACTCATTGCTTCACTTAGCTACCTCAACCTAACTAACTACTCAGTCTCGATTTCCAATCTGTAAAAGGGGAATAATATTCATACCATGAGGATGTCGTGAGAAAAGTACTTTGGAAACCTAAAAGCCCTATGTAAATGTGACCCATCCCCAAGGAAAATTAGGCAATGAGATATCTTTACCCCAGTACATTCCAAACTCCCATTCCATCCCAAATAAGCTGCCAACCAATCCTTAATAAGGTATTATCTGATGACAATTTAAGATTCCTCTCCTTTCAGGAAATATTTCCCTCCTGATCAGGTATCTTAAAAACTGATGAAAATTAGCCTCTAATTCTGGCTTTTCTGGTACACTGAAAGAGGCAATGGGGAAGAGATATAATTGCAAGAGCAAACTTTTACATAATTCTTTAAAGTCTGCAAAACATGATATCTGCCTTATCTCATATTTGAGATCCCCAATAGCCCTGGGAAGTAGGTAGTGTAGCTATTATTGGTCCCATTTTTCAGATGAGGAAACTGAGGCTTCTTAGAACAGAAACATGAAAATGATGTGACAGACACATAACACGTAAATGGAGGCAGGATTTGAACTCAGGTCCACAACCTTAGCTGCTATGACACACTTCCTCTCATATTTATGACAAGGGAGCCTGACCAGTATCCTTCAAAAAACTCCACTGACATAACCACTGACTATATATATTTTGGAAGGCCATCCTTGCCATGAGAGAACCATGCTGTTCTTCTTAGATATAGTGGAAACATACTGGAGTTTTCCCATTCTGACCCTGACACAATATATACATTACAGAAGACCCCAGAATCAACCATCTAGACATTCCTTAGGAAAACACCCTATCTGTAACACGTGGATGAATGATTCAGGACAGGCATCTGGCCCTCCTCATCACTTTCCTTCTGTAATGACTGCCAATCCAAATAGTTCATGAGCTATAAAGAGAACAGAATTCTGCCAGTATTTTTGCAATAACAATCCAAGTAGTTTACTACCCAGTTTCTGAAAACCATTTCAGACTTTCTCTCAGAAAGAAAGAAAGGGGAAAAAAACACCTAGCAAGGTGGCTTATCGCATAATATAGCAAATCCAATTTCAAAAACATTCGAGGTCATTCGCCCCCTCTCTCTCTCCCTCTCTCTTTCCAAGCTGCTCAGAGAAAAGCAGGCGGGGGATGGAAGGGAGAAGAGCCAGAGTTACTCATTGTACATTGGCTTAAGTGCATGGGGGAGATCAGTGAAGCTTACCAAGCCCATAAGGAGAGTGGGAGCCAAGAGCAGAGATCCAATGACTTGCCTAAGATTAGTATTGTACGGGGAAAAAAATCCCAGCTTTTGTCTCTGAATTTCTGCCACTGACTGCAACAGAGGACAGTCCCACATTCTTGGTTTTCAAGGACTGCTCAAAGGTGAAACTATTACAAGAAATCTTTCCTTTATTTTTCAAATGTGGCTGCATTTTTGTTCCAGAATTAAGTACGTGTCCCTTAAATGTTCCCATAAATCTGCAACTGGGTGAGAAAATCTACCAACCGTTACAGCAGGTAGAGAAATGAAACCACTCTGTACCCAACCTCAAATAATTTTGCATATCATTAAGCTGAACACAGTCATGGGTTTATTTTAATAATGCATGTCCCATTTCATAAATAAAAAAGTGTGTTCAGCCAAGAGACTGCTTTCCACCAAAGAAATAATAAATAAAATTATAAATTATTATTTCTTCCCCTAAAAGTGATCTCTCAGATGAATGCTTGTTTGCTTTTGTTTATGAAACAATGCATGAATTATTAAAATAAAGTTAGCAGTGTGTTCAGTTTAATGATAACAGAAACTGTGTTGAGGTTCTATGTGCTATAAACTGAGTTTCCTGTTTGAAATCTCTTCCAGAGCATTTATTTATTAAATTACACTATACTGAGGAGGAGTGAGCAAGGGTTACTTTTTATCTCTGTCTAATAAAGGAATTCACAATTATTTACTCCCCACCCAGCTTTCCTGATGGAACTTTGGAAAGGAAATATCCCAAATAAGTAATGTCCTGTCCTTTTTATGAAAGGGCTTTTAGGTAATTCAGCTTTCACATACCCAAATTCTAAACTGTAGCAGGTTTAGTGTGTATTTTGTTGGAAAACCAACAAATGGTTTCAGAATGCCTTGTCATTGTAAAATGAAGACATTTCACAAGCAAGTCTCATACATGTATTGTGCACATACATGCGATATTCATTCACTTATTCAAGAAGCACTAATTAGGTAGCTACTATGTGTCAAATATTATGCTAGGC
Source organism: Trichosurus vulpecula (assembly GCF_011100635.1). Classification (NCBI taxonomy): domain Eukaryota; kingdom Metazoa; phylum Chordata; class Mammalia; order Diprotodontia; family Phalangeridae; genus Trichosurus; species Trichosurus vulpecula. The sequence continues at coordinate 308,283,053 of NC_050576.1, read as the reverse complement.
ACTGGGGGAACAAAAGCAAAAATAAGAGACCCCTCAAGGAGCCTACATTCTATATGGGGGTGCAAAGAGAACAACATCTAAGTTTCCACATGAACATGATACAAATAAACATTATACAAATTTAAGTTTCTAGAAACATAAATAAAAAATATATACCAAGTAGATACAAAGTAATGTCAAGGTGATAGGGCACCAGTAACTGTGGCAAATCAGCTTTATTCATATAAGATGAGCAGGGTAGGAGCTATTACCTCCATTTGATTTATGAAGAAATTAAAATTAAGGTTACACAGTCACAAAGGCAATACTAGAACTATCTGGTCTGACGGCTTTTCCACCATACTATGCTATTTCTCAACTGCCCTGGTGTTATTATTGTCTTTCCCTTTAATTTACTGATCCTTCTATTCCCTTCTTTCATCCCTCCTTCAGTGGCAAGCAACATGAAAAAGAATGGATCTTTGTGCCCTTGATCATACCCATAGTGGACAGAGGGAGAGTAGTAGTAGCTGCCCTACTGGGGACCCAACTGGCCAGTTCCAGCTGGGCAACACAGTTTCCTTCCTTCTTTCCTTCCTTCCTTCCTTCCTTCTCTCACTCCCTCTTCTCCCTCCTTCTTTTCCCTCTGTCCACATAGGAAATCATACCCTTACCTAAGGGGATTCTGACCAAAGGAATATAAATTTTGATTGCTAAGACCTCACAAGACATGTTGGGGTTTAGGAGCTAGATTTCTTTGTTAAGGACCATGCCTTAAACCCAAATCACTATGGCTTTCATTGATTGGCCAACAATAGGTCTCAGCCCAAACCTTACTTGGTCATTGTTTAGGCCCTGATGACTCAGAGTGAGTGTAAATAGTTTTGTCCTGAAACCCTGTGGGTCTGCCCCTCCCAGATTGATTTTTTTACTAGATAAAAATGGCCATTCTCTGCCTCATTTCTTACCTACCCTTAATCACTGAATAGGCATTGCCTAATCAAACTGAGACATGGGAAAGACTTGAGCTTAGAAAAACCAAGGTCTTCCACTGCATGCAGGGCCATCTCCAGTCATCCTGATCCATTTCTTGCCACTGGACCCAGATGGCTCCAGAGGAGGAAGTGAGGCTGGTGGCTTTGCACAGCCTTCCCTCACTTAAATCCAATTCATTTGAAAGCCATGGCATAACCTTACTGATGTCATGGTCCTGTTTGACAACAAAGGACAAACAATAATACCTGTAGTCTATGGTGAACAATAGAGGAACGGTCCCACACTGCAGAAAGACCAATGGTGATGATTCACAGGAGGGAAGGCTGTGCCAGACTGTCCCTAATATCTGGCCACCTCACAGAAATAATAGGAAACACCAACCGGTTAGGCACACCACTGCTCTTCCAATAGCTTTATTTTCACTTCCATCCTCACCCTCTACTCAGAGCTGCAGAAGCATTTCTTACTCATTGTTCTGGATATTCTCATATGCCTCTGCCAACTCCTTCTCTAATTAATTAATTTAATTAATTAATTCTTTAATTCCAAAGTCTTAAACACACCACCATTCCTCCTTCCTTCCTATTTCTCATTCCAGCTTTCTTGACTTCTTCCACTTTTCCCTGCCTGCTCAAAAAGCATTCTGTTCCTCCCTCACCTGTTATTCAATATCTGACAAGGGAAAATGAAGTTTTGCATTGCTCCAATACAGCAAAAGGTTTGGCACCAACAACAGCAATGTTACTCTTTGTAAGAGCCTATACTACCAAGATAGGGCATCTAAGAACAAGCTAGTTGTTAGATCTGGATTGTTTGTGGCGTAGTGGATGGGAATGCTGGGCCTGGGGTTAGAAAACCCTGAATTTGAATCTGGCTTCAGACATTTCCTAGTTATGTGTGACTCTGAGCAAGGATCTTAACCTCCACCTGCCTCAATTTCCTCAAGTGTAAAATGGGAATTAAGCATTTATATCACCTTTTTCCAAGGATTGTTATAAGGATCAAATGAGATAATATTTGCAAAGTATTTTGCAAATCTTAAAATGCTATATAAATACTATTATTTCTGTTATTATTATTATTGCTTTTCCCCCAGACAAGCCCAAAAGTACATGACGAATATCAATCTACGAAAGGGGCTATAAGTACTTTCAAACTGATTCCCTAGCCTTGCATCGTACAGTGAAAAGAATCCTGGCTATAAAGTCTGAGGATGTGGGTTTGAAGCCTGACTGTGCTGCTTCTGACTTGTCTGACCTTGAGCAAATTACCAACCTTTGTCTTGTCACCAGTTAAATAAGGAGATTGAACTAGATATTCTTCGGGATCCTCTCCAGCTCTAAATCCTAATGGTCCTTATGAACTCTGTGGAAACTTTGGGAGAAATGCTTGCCTTCTATACAAGCAAAGGAAAATGAGAAGTTTCTTCCCTATGCACTGGGAACAATTGATGAGATTAGTTCCACCCAGTTACCAGCATGACATAGTATTGGATATAGAATTAGAAGACCTGGGTTTGTATATGTCTCATTTTCTTCATTTGTTTTTATTACTTATGTGACCTTGGGCAAGTCACTTAACCTCAAAAGCCTCAGTATCCTCATCTAGATACCTTTTGATATATCATAAGGTACCTTCTGACTCTTAATCCTATGATCCTATGAATTTTCAGTAGGACCAGCCATTTACTACATAAAACTATAGTGTAGTCTTGGGTAGTAATGGTTTAGTTGGGTGTTTTTTTTTTACATCTCTGAATTTGCTGGGCAGCCTCTCAGCACTCTGTAAATGAACTTGGGAAGCCATAATTCAGAAATGATTTGTGAAAAACTCCACTGTGACTATTTTAAAAGTGCTGTGGTTAATGGCATTTTCTAAAATGCCATTTTCAGATATCTGCAGAGAAGCATGCTCTAATCTTAGATCTACTATTAATGCTATAAGCTATTAATGCCATACACTGTTAATACTAATACCATCCAGAGCTCAGAATAATCTCCCGTGGGCAGGTCACTTAACCTTATCTGAGCAAGAGGAGAGTACTATTGACTTATGATACTAACAAAATTTAAATGGCCATAGCTATCAAATTCTAGATAAAGGCTAAAGAAAATCAGGACAGCTGAGTACACAGCTTCAGGCTGAATCCTTCTCTAGTTTCTTATGTTCGAGGAAGCGCATTCTTTCCCTTTCACATATTAACTTTACCTGAGTATCAATCAAGGAGCATTCCTTAACCACCTACTATGTGACCAGCCCTGTGCTAAGCATAGAATCACAGAAAGATTTAGAATGTAAAGAGACCTTAAAGGTCATTTCATTCACACACACCCCTCACAAATAAGCAAACTGATTTGCAGGGAAATGACATGGTGTGCCTGAAGGCATAGAGGTATTCAAACTCAAGTCTTCTGCACCAAATCCAGCACGCTTTTCACTGGATCACGTCGCCTCCTCATGACCAAAATCTATCACTAGAGCTTCCAATCTAGACTCGCCTGAATGTAGTCACTTAGGTTCAGCAACAGGAAGATATAGTCAGTTGGTTTTTTGGGCAGCCAGAGAATTAATGGGGATAAGGCCAATTATCTTGGTTCAGAGGGTTCTGTGAAATGGAGCAGAAAAGAAGGATGCTGTTTGCAGCAAAAATAAATGATAGTATGCTTGGTATGATGCTGTAAATATATTGACTGAATCTGAGTTCTGGATGGGACAAGAGCTGGAAATTTGTAGCTGCAGGGAAGGAAAAATGGAGCCCAGAATTCTTTTATAGCTGACACTTGCGAATAGGTTTCCTTACTCTGTGCAGCTCTGCAGTGAAAAGTCAGACAGGCCAGATTTTAGAGTCCTATAATCGGGAGTAACTTTAATTAAAGTCTCCACAGGCTCACAACTTTGTGGTGTCTGGGGATTTTCCAAGCTCTCTCAATTCTGCATTATCAAGCAAACCAAACAGAAAGGGAGTGAGAGAAAGAAATTGATTTAAAAACATGACAAAAAGTCAGTTTAATATAAACATCATAAATATAATATGAACAAAACCTGGAGAGTGGCCAAGTGACTTGGCAGGAATTCAGGTACGTCCAAGGTTGTTGGGAAAGTGAAAGAAAATCTGGGATCAATTTGCTCAAACAACCCAGCTCAGCTTGGGGTGTTATACAAAACCTATGTGTAGGGACCCAGGAGAGAGTCCTGAAGAAACCTAATGGAGAAATTGACCATGCTTTGTTTCCTGCCTGACTATTAAGGAATACTTCTGGCCTCCCTCGTTTCTTGAGTCACTGACTCTTGATAACCTAGGTAAGTGAGGGATTGGTATGATATTCTAAAGAGAGTCAGGAGACCTGGTTTCTGATCCCAGCCTAGATCGTAATTAGCTGTGTGACCTTGAGCAAGTCACTCAACCTCTCTCAATCTTGGCTTCTTTACCTACAAAAAGAGAAAGTTAGACTAAATTGCCTCTGAAGTTCATTCCAGCTCCAAAAATGTTGCAAGGCTAAGGTTCTCTTAGTAACTTCAAATGTTAGAATAATCTATTCCACTAGGGAGCTTTCCTGAAGTTAAGAGGAAGAAAAAAATCTTAGTATTTCCAGGAGCAAAGATCAATTCCTCTATTCACAGACTTGAATTTATCCCCATGGAAACCATAAGGAGATGTCATGCATAGGTCTATGCAATAACTACTTGTAGACAAATACATTTATTTGGAGTCAAAGAATCTGGGCCTGAATTCAAGCTCTGCTCTTTTTAATCAATCAATCAAGCAGCAAGCATCTATTACACATCTCATATGTTCTGGGTGCCAAATATGGGCAAGACACTTCTTTATGTATCTCAATTTCCTCTTCTCTACAATGATAGAGTGAGCCTAGGTGACATCAAGGTCCTTTCCAGTATTATAGGCTATCATCCTGTAACTTTAATTAAAAGGCAAGGGCATTTCACCTCAATAACCAAGAAAAATGTGTCCTTGGTTTGTTGCATAAGTGAGGGAAAAGACATTTTCCCAATTCTCCCAACTCTGCATCACTTCATGGCCTCTAACTAGATGTAAGAGGGATTGGGAGGGATGCTAAGTGATTCTTCTACTTGGCACAAAACTGAAAGGATTGTAACCATGACACACTCTTTAGGTGAGATTCTATAGAAGGCAGACACCTGGACATGTTGCACAAAGCAAGGGCTTGAAAGAAAACCGACTGTAGGCAATAGAAATCAATAAAAATGGAAAGCCCTGAGAATGTCAATGCAATCATCGTCTCTGCTGTCAGACACCGCCTCCCTCTGTCATTGATACAGCTAGAAAGGATTGGTGACAAGGCTGCTAGCTCATACCATTTATTTAGCTTGTCTAGAGGCTGCATGGAGTGCACTGAAATCTAGCACCATCTGATTCACAGAAGGTTCTTTTTTTTCATTCACTAGCTCAACAACTGTAGGCATATTTCTTTAGGCATAGACCAGCCCCCATTTCTTCTCTGCACAGAAATTTCCAGTGCTTCTCTACTGCCTACCAAGAAAAGTTCAAATCCCTTTGACCGGTGACTATCTACAAACTGGTCAGCTTTATCTCTTACTCTTCCAGGAAGTATGGTATAGTGGAAAGATCTCTGTGTTTGGAATTCAGAGAAACCTAGCTTCATATCAGATCCCTTTGTTACTGTGTAGCTATGGAACCATGAGCCTGCCATTTAAATGGTCTGAGCTTTAGTTTTATCTGTAAAATGAGGGTGATGATCTCCACAGCACATCCTCACGAGAGCAATGTGGTTTAGAGGCTAGAATCTAGCCTCAGAGTCAAGACCTGTGTTTAAGTCCCACCTCCAACACCTCCTGATTCTGTGACTTTGGGCAAGTTCACCTAAACTCTCAGCTCTTTGGGCAGCTCTCTAAGACTCCAGTTGTGAGAAGGTACAAACCTGTGTTGGGACAGGGATTTTGCTCATCCAGGAGTTCCTTATATCAATCAAATATCCAGTTCCTATCCCTATCATTCCATTGGGAGGTTCAAATGAGATGATGTGTTCAAAATACATTGTCAAGACAATTTCTATGTCCGTTTTTGCTATTTCTTGCTTCCAGACTGCAGACAACTATTTCTGAGACTTTCCTACACTAGCTAGCTTTCATACCTTTGCTAAGGTATACCTTCTCATTCTTGTGCTGAGGATATCCTATTTGCTAGCTGAATTTCCAATTTAAATACTCCATCTTCCATGGAGCCTTTCTTGATCCTCATGGTGGCTAACAACCTCTTCCTCCTGCATTTACAGCACACTCTCTTATATGTGCATTCATACTATGTTTCCTTACCATGCAAGCTCCATCAAGTCAGAGATCTCTTCATATCTAAATCTGCATTTCTTTTATCATAGCACTGTGCATATGAGAGGTGCTTAATAAATGCATTACTGATAAAATTAACCCTCAAACACCTACTCTTTGCATAGACTTCTCTGTCCAAGGTGCTTTGAGGTTTACAAAGACCAAAGTATTAGCTTCTGCCCTCCAAGAATGCATTCTTTATTTTTTAAATGGTAAAATTCATAGCTATAATCCAAAATGACACCAATCCAAGTCACTTAATAATAAGTGTCTTATGAGTGGTACAAACCAAAAAAAAAAACCCCACTAGGAATTCAGAAGGGTCAGAGATCATTTCAGCTAGGGTGATCATGAGGGAGATTGGATTTATGCTCACTTTAAAGGATGAATAGGATTTCAATGAGCAGAAATACAGGGGGAGGGTATTCCAAGTGAGCAATTTGGTTTAGTTTATACTAGTTGAATTTAAAACAGCCATCTTTTAAAATCTAATAAAAAATGAAATTCAGATGGACAAAAAATAGTGCTTTCCAAAGGCCCTGGTGGTAGATTTGAGGGATTGCTGTGGCCCAGGAAGCTGAGCTCTGCTGATAGCATGTCCATCAGGACATAATTAGCCCAGTAAGGAGGCTATTGCAATAGTCTCAGGCATGAATCACAGAATCCCAATTCAAGTTAAAAGGGAAATTAGAAGCCATCTGGCCCAACCTGGACCTAAACGGAAATTGCCTCAATGACATTCTGACAAGTGATCATCCAGCCTTTGATTGAAGACCTCTAGTGATGAGGATCTTACTGTCTATGGAGGCAAGCCATTCCATTTTTTTACAGCTTTACTTGTTAAGATTTTTTTTTCTTATAACATTAGAACCAAAATTTGTCTCTTTGCTACTTCTGCCCATTACTCCTATTCCTGCCTTCTGGGGACAAGCAGACTGAGTTTAATCTCTCTTCCATGTGACAACACTTCAAAAGTTTGAAGGCAGCAATCATGTCCTTCCACCTACCCCCAGATTTTCTCTTCTCTAGGCTATATACATCCAGTTCCTTCAATTGATCCTCACAGGGCATTATCTCCAATCCCCTCACCGTTATAGTTAGCCTTTTTTGGACATATTCCAAATATCAATGGCATTCTGTAAACAGTGATTCCTGGAACTAAAAGCAATACCCCAAATGTCTTCTGCCTAGGGCCAATCTTCCTTGGCTTCTTTTATAGGCACCATCAGTCATCTGTCATTCAATCCTACTCCTGATGGTTATATACACAATTCTTTTACTCTTTGAAGAAACTCTAGTAAGTGCATTCTTATAGTCTGGTATGTGGTGGGAGGATAGTGAAATCAGAGAGGAGGTGCAAAAAGGGGGTGGAAAAATTTGAACACCAAGTTTTGATGGCAGTGACAGAAAAGGGTAGAAGGGTATCAGTGATCAGGTAGAGCATATCTCTGAATCCAAGGAGTCAGTCTGGCTTAGAGACCAAGAAGGTCATTAGTCTCAGAGCCATGAAGTAGAACTTAGAGGTCATCAGGGTTTATAATATGATAAAGGAAGAAGTCTTGGACTAAGACTAAAGGTGCCTTGGCTCAGCTCTGAGAAGAAGCTGATGCCCTAAGAAGCTAATTTCATCCTCGAGGCCTACAGCCTAGGACATCTCCTTTAATGTAGGATGATTAGAATTAGGCAACATTTTATGCCTAAATTTGCCACTTCTACAGTGATCCTTTTTCTAACAGTCCTTGTCTATTAGTCTTTCTCTCTAGGTATTCTCCAATCTTCCAGCATCAATGTCAATATGGATTCATTTTTATCAAATACAAGAGCCAAACATAAGCTGGGATATATGCTTCCTAATTGATCTCTCTGCTTCCAAATTCTCCCCTTTCCAATCCAATCTCAATGCAGCTGCCAAAAAAAATCTCCCTAAAGCACAAATTTGAACATGGCATTCCCCTGCTCCAAATCCTTCAGTGCTTCCATATTGCCTTATTTTGCTTGGCCTCAGAAGGCAATAGGTGGAAGCTGCAAAGTGACAGGTAACTGTTTAGTGTAAGGGGAAAAAATTCTTTTTAAATTAGAGGTGACCAAAAGTAGAATAGGCAACCTTGGGAGGTAGAGATCTTCCTGCCTTGAGGTTTTTAAGCAATAGATGGATGACCACTTATGGGGGAGGGACTTTTTTTGGATGATTTGGAATGGGTAGCCTATGAGGTCACTTCTGTATGGGAGCAATGCAAAACTCCTCAGCCTAGTATTTAAGGCCCTCCAAAAGCTGACTTCATTCTACCTTTCCAGCTTAATTCCACATTATTCCAAATTCGCACACTCTAAGTTCCAGCTACGCTGGATTGCTATGTGTTTCCCAAACTCAGTAATCCATCTCCTACCTCCAAGAATTCATCCAACGGAAAATACTGTCCACATCCAAAGAAAAAACTATGGAGTCTGAATGTAGATCAAAACATATTGTTTTCTCTTTTTTGTTTTTTTATTTCTTGTGGTTTTTCCCTTTTGTTCTGATTCTTTTTTCACAGCATGACTAATGTGGAAATATGTTTAATATGATTGTACATATATAGCCTGTATCACATTGCACACTGGCTTGGGGTGGGGGATAAATTTTGAACTTAAAATCTTATAAAATTGAATGTTGATAACTAGTAATTAATTAATTTTTTTAAAAATCCATCCAAGCCATCTTCAGTGCCCAGAATGTACTCCCTCCTCACCCCAGTTTCTAAGACTCCTTATCTTCCTCCAAGGCTCAGTCCAGTTGCCACCTCCTTCTCGCAGCTTTCCTACTTGTTAGTACTATCTCCCAATTATCTTCTATTTATTTGTCTCTAGATGTATTGCATCTCCCCCACCCAACAGAAAGTAAGCTCCCTGAGGACAGAAACTATTGTGTTGTCTTTCTAGCCCCCAGCAAACAGCACAGTGCCTTTCACACTGCAAAAGGAGCTTAACAAATGTGTGTTGCATCCGAACTGCAGAAAATAAAACCAATCCAATATGTTGGCACCTTTCACAGAAGAGCCCCCAGGTGTGTACTATGTAGAACTATGTGGAAAGGAGATTTAAAATAATGAGAACAAACCCCTATAGGGAACACAGGAGGAAGGTGAAATCCTATCCCTCTTTGTCTTCAGCAATCCACTTATTCCACTTTCCTATATCAAGAATGCAATGCACCAAGGTGTTTGAGTACTTTGGCAGAGCTATAATTATATATTTTTTTGTCTTCCTGGTTCTTAAGTGTCAAAAAACCTCCACATTCTCCCCCATTTCCTCACCTCTTTGACCCTGACCAAGTGGTAAATCAAAGAATGCTTACCAGGTAAGACAACAGGACTTGTATTATTTTGACCTCTAAACTCTTCACACTCCTTCAGTCTATTCTTCAGGGACTCAATTTCCCGACGGATTGCAAGGATGTTGTTTTTGTCTAGTGACTCCAGCTCCTGTACCAGGAGAGTCATATTCCTGATCTGAGGAAATAAAAATTCAGAGTGACTTTATATTATTGTGCAATTTCTTTCATAAACATTCGGGGGATGAATTTGTCATTTAGTGAAACATTGCCAGAGAATACACCAGAGGGCTTGTGAATGGTTTCATTTGGAAGAATACATTTTATGGGTTAGCGTGAATGCCTGTCAGATTTCAGGCAGATGTGTGTGACAAGAAGAAAATGGCAAAGATTTTAACAGCTTTAATAATAGACTGCCGCCTCTTTCAGAACATCTACACATGTCCATTAAAGTTCATTTCTAATAACATGCCCCTATAAACTCATGCTTATTCATTCTATCTTATAATTATGTTTCTAACGAATGTTAAGGCCCTCTGAACATTTCAAGTTCAAAAATGTATGTTAAGAATTGTGAATTTTTCCATTGGTGATACTTTTATTAATGTGTTGGTTAATATCCATTATTAGACTATAATACAAGAAGATAGTTTGTATTCAAAGACCGGAAATTACTTCACCAATAAACTCTCCAGGTATTATTTTGAGGGAGGTTGCAAATGGTAGAGTAGAAAGTTATGAAAGGATCAAAGGGACAAAGCCACATTTTAAAAAATAGACCCAGATTTAGCTATTCTGCATTTTACCTCTCTAGCAAACACCATCCAACAAACAAAAGTGTTTGTAAGCCGGGTTAGATATTTGAGTCCAAACTAGAGAAGGTTTCAGGTGTTTGATTTGGCATGACATTGAATGGTCTAAATATGTTTGGCCAAGCCCATCCTAAAGAAGATGAAAAACCAATTTTATTCTGAAACCGTGTTGTAAATATTATAATAACAAGAACAATGATATTATTAATAATAAAAATAAATTGCTGATACCTAGTGTTTTGTATAAACGTTCTCTCATTCAGTCCTCACAACAGACTATGTATTTTTAAGGTAGGTCTTATTAGCACCATTTTGCAGATGAGAAAACCAGGACTCCAAAAGCTCGAAGGTCCTTCTCAAGTCCAATCATCTTCCCATTTCCTCACCAGTCAATGTTTGATTCATGTGATCAACCTCACATTCAATTCAAATAGCAAAAGACTTCCAGAGTCAGGATCCATGTCGTCACAGTCATGTTTCTATTCAATAGGAGTAGGAGTCTCTTTTTTTTCAATTGTGTGAGAATTTGGGGAATTATGTGGACTAACCAATGAACGATGAATAGGAAATAGTATAGCCAGGAAGCACCTGGGACCTAAACTGGGCCATACCTCAGGGTAACAACCTTGGCCAAAGCATGAGAGTAGAGAAAGAACAGGAAACAGAATTTGGCAACAAAGCAAGAATAAGATGCAAATGAGGTGAGGAAGTGGACATGCTGTTCAAGAACACGCTAAAAGAACTATTCTGTACCAGGTCGGAGTTCATTGACCAATTCATTCATTTATTGGACAAATTTTGGTAGCGATGCTACTAGGCACAATGGGGGAGACAAAAATCAATTAAGACATGAATTAAGACAGCACATCAGTCTTTAAAAATTTATTCTGAAGTCCTACAGAAGCATAGAAGAGTAAGAGTTCATTTCCATGTTGAATATCCATAAGCATTCATAGAGGAGATGGTATTTAATCTGGGACTTGAAGGATAGATAGGATTTCTCCCTGCAGGGACAGGGGTGGAAAAAAGCCGGGACAGTATTTTGTAGGCCCAAATGGTATAGACAGGTTAAATGAAGAGCTGCTTACACATGCAATAATGTCTCTGACACACCATGCAAGTATATGCATGAAAGAATGTGCTCTCCCACAACATATGAAAATGATACTATGAACCCACTATCCACAGAATATGAATTTTAAATTATTTTTCCTGTGGAACTGAGGGATCAGATCCACCTTATAGATAATCACATATATATGCAAAATGGTAAACTCTCATTTTCTGTTGATGCTATAGTCTCTAAGCATAGAATAGATCAAAAGGACATGAGGTAGTAGAAAAAACAGTCTATTTAGAACCAGATGACTTGGTTTTAAATTCCAGCCCTGCTACTTAATCCCTGTGTGATCGAGAGCAAATGGCTTCCCTTCTTCTTTAAATCTGTTTCCTCATCTGTAAAATAAAAGGGTTGAAACAGATGGCCTTTAGGATCTTTTTCTGTTCTAAATCCTATGGTGCAAGGGAAAATAGAGAGGTTATGGGCTGTGCAGAATGCAATGCAAAAATTAGGAGGAGGGGGAGGCTTCTTATTGCAAATTACCAAATAAAGGCCAGAAGATGGATTAAAGTGGTAGAAGGGGATGGTCTTCTCTGCTTGACCAGCTTCTGTTCTAGCCCATCACTTTGTTTATATGCCAGGCAAAGAGGATTTGGAGAGAAAGATGAGCCTCGGTGCCTTTGTCTCTGCACAGTCCTGTGAGGTTTGGGGGTGATTCAGGCTCACAATTATGAGTTTGACAGGAGTTATCTGTACTTTTCCAACCCCAAGTCAGTTGTTTGGTATGAGCTTCAGACAAAACAGTATGAAGAATAGATTTGCTCTTAGCCTAGGGAATTCTGCTGGATTTTTAAAAACACCCAGCTAGGTATAGTGGTGCATTGTCTTGGCCAAGTCATAAAAGGCCTCCAGGCTACCACTACGAAGGAGAGGCTTTCCATCCATTGTGCTTCAATAGATGGGAGTAGACAGCCTTGAAGAGCTAAAGCTTAGCATGGCAGAGAACATCTTGTTGACCACAAGACTAGCAAAGATGTCCAGCAGATACAATGAGATGGAATAGAGAAATATAATGATGAAAAGAGATGTGATTCCCCCCCAAAAGATGACATCACACCTGACAGAGAACAGGGATATAATAATATACAGAAGAGAGCAGTACAATGACATCACCTGAGAACATCAATACCTTTGCAGGGTTGGAGGTATATTGCCCCAGTCACCCCGACTCTACACATTCTAACTTGTGTACTCTTCATGAACGTACCTTGACCGTTATGAATATACCTTGACCATTCTTTGTGTTCATATTCTTTTTGGCATGTGTGTCCTTCACAGATGTACCCTGTGAGTTCCTGGTAGTGACCCTTCATGAATATTCTCTGCATATGTGCCTTTATCTACTGGCGGTATGATAATTTGTGTTGGAGTGTATGTAACATATACGTGCATTGAGGATTCTGTTCTTATTACTTTATTGGCTATCTTCTGAGCAAATGTGTTTTTCATGAATGTGAAAACTTTGCTTTTATTGACAAGTAAAAGTAAAATAACTTCATGGGGAGTGTCTCAAGTTTGGTATAGTTTTCAGGGAGGCCATGGCAGAGGGTAGGCCAGGTACTACACAGGGATTAAGTATGCCAGACTTGGTCTCATTAGCACAGCACAGTTACCTGGTCCCCACTGAGGGAAATAAAGAGTCCTGAGTCATATAGCACTCATTATAGCAGGACCCTAACCACTGGGTATAATAATCATATCTCTTTACCTAGTCATGGTTTTCAAAGAGGACTCAACACATAATTCTAGATAATATCTTTGATCAGTTTCCTTTGCAAGATAGCAATGGAAATAAATACCAATTGTGTGAATGTGTAGCTGTGGCACAAGAAAAAAAAATCACATTCCATTTTTTCTAGTAAATAATTCAAAAGAGGATACTGAACCACTTACCTCCAGCTCCAGTTGGTCAATGATGACATTGCTTCCAACAAAACTGAGTTTCAATTCTGTGACCAGTTTGTGCATCTCACTCACTTCTAATTTAAGCAACTCAAAGTCTAGTTTAGTGTAAGAAAAGCCGGTCTCTTCCATGACCTGAATTTTGATGCTTAGGTTTACAAGCCTCTGTTCAAACAGCAGCATCATTTTGGTATACTCCTTCACCTGAAGGGTAAAAAAGAACGGAGATCAATGATAATATGATTCCAAATACCCCGGTCTTCCTGAACAAGAATAGATCCCCATCAATCAGCCAACAAATCTAAAGGTGATTTTCCTGTAAAGAAGTTGAATAAAAGCATGTATTTGAGGATTTCAGCCAGTCTACCAACTGAACTGGTTGAAAATGGTGTAACCTTTCATTTCATGTAAACATATCATCATCTCCAGTGATGCATGAAGACATATAGTTCTCAAACAACAAATAAGAACACCAGGGAACTCAATGGTTGGCAAATACTATCCCCATACTCTCAATTCTGATGGGAGGGAAAATGTAATGACTCAATTTTCATTTTTGGTTGCTCTACAGAGGTCAATCTTGAACACCTAGACTTTTCAGCAGTGCTTTAAAGCAGCCATCTGGATCTTGGATACCCTTTGCCAAAGAGTTAGCCATGGGCTTCTCTATACTTAGTTAAAGTGGTACTCAGATTGCAGACTTAGTCTATTAGAAGCATTTCTAACTTGGTAGGATCTACCAGAGCTCCCATTCTTCTGTCATAGATGTGGAAAATCCAAAGTCACCTCCATACCATGATAAGCCATTGCAGTTGGACTTGTGAGGATTTTTGAAAAAGCATGGACAAGAATTGTGTAGTATGATGAGGCACAAATGGATTGCAAATGCACAAATGCAGAAAGTACTTATGCCATCCCACCCCAGCCCACCTCATTGAGAACATAGATATCTCTATGCTTCTGAGGTCTAGAGGAAGCACCAACTTAACATGCACTATGTAAGTATGTGTACAACAGCAAAACTGCACATTTCATTAAATGTACCTACATTTATTCCAAGAACTGATTATTGCAATCAGACCTTCAAATTACACATTTGTTGCATATATTTGAATGTCTGATCATTAAGTTAAAATATTTCCCAAAATTCCCTCAGTGTATTTAGTATGTAATTGGAATCTCCAAATGGATATTTCAATAAACACAGTTGGTGGTTCTTTCTGTGCATAATCTCTCAAGGAAATGTCAGGGCTTTTTAAAGAACTTGCTTATTAAAAGTTGCTGGCTTTACTTTTTTCCTCTATTGCTTTAGTGATACACTGAGGGCAGACTGCATTAATGTCATGAAGCAAGACCGCAGTGTCTAGATTAATTCAATGCCAGATGCTCCCCACCACCACCAAAACAACCACACAAGTATAGCTGACTAGAGAATAGTTAATGCAAAATATCCACAAATTTTAATGGACCCAAGATTAATATGAACAATATGGATTTTATTAATTTGTTGTTGTTTAGTCATTTCAGTCATGCCTGACTCTTAGTGACCCCATTTGGAGTTTTCTTGGCAAAGATGCTAAAGTGGTTTCCCATTTCCTTCTCCAGCTTATTTTACAGATTAGGAACTGAGACATAGGGTTAAGTGACTTGCCCAAGGTCACGTAGCTAGTAAGTGTCTGAGGCTGGATTTGAACTCAGGAAGATGACTCTTTCTGACTCAAGGCTCAGCACTCTATCCACTGAATCACCTATAACCTGATAATATGGTACGAAATCCAAAAAAGAGCAGTCATATAACCTTTTAGGAGCAGAGAAGCAGACATGTGATTTCATTGGCATAGAGAACTCTCAGTCAGTATGTAAACTCCCTCTAGCAGTACAGATTATCACCTTCCCTGCAATTTACAATCTTATAGAACTCTCTATGGCTCTGAGGTTGAGTGATTTACCCATGGTCACATAGCCAATGTATGTGATAAGCAGGATACTTAAACCCAGGTTTCTCTGCCACTGAAACTACCTCTTTATCTACTACCCCATACTGCCTCTTACAATGCCACTGTCACTGGACCTTTTGTGGGTAGAACTTTGAGATCTGCCTGAGACTTTCTTAGTTACTAAAACCTTAGAGGAAAGGGCAAGGGGAAGGGAAATTCATAGCAGAGTAAATGAGGTAGGAGAAATAGTTCCACCATGCTTGGACCTGGTCAAACAATATCTGAAATAGTGTTCAATTCTTGGCACTACATTTTAGGAAGGAGGCTGACAGACTAGAGAGCATCAAAATAAAGGAAGCATGAATAGGATGTTGAGGTGACTGGAGACTAGGTCATACAATAATTGGTTGAAAGAGTTAGCTATACTTGGCTTCAAAAAGAGAAGACTTGGGGCTAGGGGAAAGGTGGACAGCAAGAATATTATTCAAAGACTTGAAGGGCTTACATAAAAAAGTTAGATCTGTCCTGCTTGGCTTCAAAGGGAAGGACCAAATAGGAATTGGTGGAAATTATAGAGACTAAACAATATTAAGGCCAATATAAGAAAAATTCCCTAACAATTAAAGCTGACTAAAAATGGAATGGGATGCCTTGAGGGGTAGTGAGTTTACTAGCACTGAAATTCTGCAAGCAAAGGCTAAACATTCATTTGTTAGGAATGATATTGAGCAAGGTTTCTTAGCATGACATCTACGAATTTTTCTAATAGATAACCATATTCAGTATAATTTCCTTTGTAATCCTATGTATTTTATTCTATGCATTTAGAAATAGCATTCTTCAAAACGATCTGCAGGCTTCCAAAAGGGTCCATGAGATGAAAAAGGTTATGTTTCAGGTAGGAGTTGGATTAAATAATCACTGTAGTCTCTTCTAAATCTAAGATTCTTCCATTTTTAGCCCAAAGGAAGTCTTGTGTCTCTGTCATTTCAGCCCTCCCACTGAAATCAGCCATGTAAATTTGACTAGACTCATAGACCACAAACTGGAAAGAACCTAGGCTACAGGCAAATTAGGCAGGGAATAAAAGTGGAAAATGCAGCCTCTAACACTGCTACTATATTTCTCCAGGCTACCGATGCTCACTGTCATTAGATATCTCATCACTGAATTTGACAAACCTAAGCAACAATGGTGACATTTAGGTGGGTACATGGATTTTTTTTAAATTGCCTGAAACCTCTTAAGATTCTATCAGAAGCACATACACATGTACAAGATGACTGAATTTCTGTTTCCATGAAAACCGGGCACGGACTCACATATTGTCAGGAATAGTGAGCCAAAACTTTGCAAGAATGCAAGCTTTGGAAATCAATCTGCTTATTGGCTTTTGGTCTTGTTAGCTCTTGGAACAAACAAAATATTTCTCAGCTTTCCTTGAACATTTTGGTGACTCAGTGCAGCTGTTGTTCTGCAAAAGAGGAAGCTAGCCACCGTATCTGCTCAATGAAATGTAGCTTTTGCAGTCTACTGGAGAGTTCAAACATGTCCTCATACCATGCTTCCCACAAGAAAGTAGGATAGTCTTGCCTTTGCCTGACACAAAATGAAGAGGCTCTATAGTTTCATTTTTAAAATGGATGAAACCCTTAGTGGAAAGAACTTAAAAGAAAAATAGATCTTTGGTCTAGCCCCTATAGGTGACATTTAATTCAATGATCTTTTGACTGGACTAAAAGGCTTAAGACAATGGGAGTTCTGGGAAGAGGAGGTGAGGTTCCCAGGCCGGGCAAAATTATTTGACATGTGATCTTTCTCTGTGATTTAAATGATTATCAGCATAAGCCATCTACATCATGCTAGTGATTTGTGAGAGAGATACAGAGGAGGGACATAAGCAGCCAGGGCCATTTGGATGTTGTTGTTTGTCCTTCATTCTCAAAGAGGACCAATGATGCCAGGAGGGTGATGTCTTGACTTGCAAGTTAATTGAATTTAAGTGAGGCAGAGCTGTGCAAGGTCATCAGCCTCACTCTCTCCTCCAGAGTCATCAGAGTCCAGTGATGAGACATAGTCAAGATGAATGGAAATGGCCCCAGATACAGTGGGAGACCTGTGCCTTTTAAAGCAAAGGTCTTTCCCAGGTCTCAGTTTGTCTGAGGCAATGCCCATTCAATAAATAAAGGCTAGGTGATGTTGTCCATCCTTCCTTCTCGAAGACCAATGACATCAGGAGAATGATATCTTGACTTGCAAGTGAATTGAATTCAAGTGAGGCAGGGTTGTGCATAGTCATAAGCCTCCCTGTCTCCTCCAGAGTCATCAGAATCCAGTGGCAAGATATAGGTCAAGATGATTGGTGAGGGCCATTTGGATAAAGCAATCTCAAAGCATTGGTCAACTAGCCCAGGTAGGGTGCCAAATCCAAATCGGTCACTAAAAATACCTTTTGTCTGACATCCTACATTCCCTCCTGCTCACTAAAATCCTGTCATTATGGGTTCACATGACACCACTATTTTGTGGGAGGCACAAGGAGCATTGGCCTGAGAGTCAGGTGACTTCAGTTTGAATCCTGACTCTGTCACAAAGTACATATGTGTCATTACTTATTTGGGTCTGTCTCTTCACCTGCATAATGAAGCAGTTGAACTAGACAGGCCCCATAGATTAGTGGAAAGAGTCTTGGCTTCAGATTTAAAGGATCTAGTTTCAACTCCTAGTTCTGACTCTTGATACCTCTGTGAATTTGGATAAATCTCTTAGTGACTTAGTAACTCATTTTCCTCTTCTATAAAATGAGGGGAAGATGGACTTGAGGATCTCTAAGTTCCTTCCAAATCTAAATCTATGGATCAATAGATTTAGACCTAGAAGGGAAGGAGTCTTAGAGGTCCTCAAATCCAAACCCCTAAAAAGGAAATTAAAGAAGGCTCAGAGAAATTAAGGTACTTTCTCTAGGTTACACAGATGCTGTCTTAAGCAGGATTCAAACACAGGCCTTTCTAATACAAAATCTAGCACTCAATCACTGTATTACACTGACTATAATCTCTTCCAGTTCTGTATCTCTGTGATTCTGTTTGGGATTCAGGTCAATGGCACACCCCTCAGGGCCTCTCTTTATTTATGTTATATCCTTCCTGCTCCGTTAATGGACTCTAAGAATGGAAACTAATTTCTTCCACTCCTTACTAGGACTGTGGCCTTGCTCTATTTCTATAATTAGCATGCTGTTGTCTATTGAGCTAAAAAGGTAGTCTCGTTTGTGTTTCTGTAGGCTTCTCCAAACCAAAAACTATGGCAATGCCTATGGATTTTTAAATAGATTCATTTTTTGTAATCTTAAACAGTAAAGTCAGTTAGGTCAAGCAGGCTACAAGCCAATTTGGTTATAAAGAACCATATACATATCAGATCCACTGTTTTTTAACCTATCCAGCCCTGTATCACCAAATGTCTACTCACCAGCTCTAGCTGAATGTCCTACAAGCATCTCAAATTCAATATATCCAAAAACAAAACTTTTTTTCCCCAAAAACTTCTGCTCCTCCATATTCCCCTCTTTCTGTTGAGTCTGCTATCTTCTTTCCAGTCACCAACGTTCATAACCTTGGAGTTGTTATATACTTTTCCCTTCCCCACACTCAACAAATCTACTAAGTTGCCAAGTCTTATGAGTGCTACCGTGATCATATCACTTGCATCTATCCCCTTTCCCTCCACACACTTAGATGCCACACTTCTTCAGTCGCTCATCATCTTTTATGGACTATTGTAATAGCCTCTCTATTGGTCTCTCTGTTTTCAGTCTTTCCTCCTTCCAATCCATCTTCTACACAGTAGCCAAAATTATTCTAAAAAGGTCTGATGTTTCTCTGCTCAATAAATTTGTTGGCTCCCTATTGCCTCTTAGAAAACAAATTCCTCAGCTTATTTATAGACCTTTCCAGTTTTGCTTGCGTCGACTTTCCCAGACTCATTTTGTAGTACTGTACTCTAGATTCCAGCCAAACTGGCCTGTTCTCCATAGAATGTAAGTTTCTTGAGGGCAAAATTTGTTATTCATTTGGTCTTTGCACCTTCAGGGAATAGCACAGCACCTTGAATATAGTATCACTTAATTAATGTCTGTCAAAGCTTCTCCTGAATAGGAGATGGGACAAAAGATCCCTTTGCTTCTTTTGCAAAGTCAGAGGACTATTAGCGCTGCTGAACATTGTATATACTATTAGTCTTGGCTGATACATCGGTTAGTTCTTGCCAAACCGCTTTTTTTTCTTTTTCTTTCTTTTTCTCTTTTTGTTATAAGAGATAGCTTGCTGGTTAGGTTAACTTCAAAATGGAAGTGATTTCAAAACAAAAGATTTATAAAAAGTAAAAATTGAATAAAAAGAGAAAAATGTGTATTTAGCTGATCAGATAAAGAAGACCAGCATGTAATCTTCTCTTTATAATAACTAACATTTATATACATTTTGAGGTTTACAAAGTATTTTACAAATATTAAATGAACCTCGCAAAATTTGCATGTATAAGCAAACCTCACACCAACTTTGTGAGAAAGGGACGGAGGGGGAGAGAGAGGGAGGGGGATTGAGGGGGAGAGAGAGGGAGAGAGAGAGAGAGAGAGAAGAAGGAAAGGAAGAAAGGAAGAAAGGAAGGAAGGAAGGAAGAAAGAAAGAAAAGAGGGAGGAAAGAAGGAAGGAAGGAAGGAATCCCTACCATCAAAGAATTTATATTCTACTCAGAGGAATACAACATGCCCACAAATATATACATATTACATATGTGTATATATATATATATACATATATATATGTGTGTGTGTGTGTGTGTGTGTGTGTGTGTGGGTGTGTGTACATATATTATATATCTACATATAAAATACCAAAAAAAATAAAAAGGGAGAGTAAAGAACAGGGTAGGACATCATATAAACAGATCATGGAGGAGTTGAGAGAAAGACACTGAAAAGAAGCTAATAAGAGTGTTAAGCCTTAAATAAAAGTAAGGAGATGAAGAGAGTCCAGGCATAGAGCCCATCCCATCTCCAGCACGCCATGGGGCCAGGATGACCGTTGACCCCACCCCTGAGGGGGAGGGGGAGGGCCAATGATAATGAGTCCCTTTCCAGGGTGTGTCACTACGCCTGGGCACACCCAGTCCACAATATATACTCACCAGATTCTAGGCATGTGGAACAGCTTAAGCATTGGGAATGCTCACCAGGGGATGGAGCAAGAAGTTTGGGGAAAAACTGGCTATCTGTATTGACTGGAACATTGTTTATGAAGAAGAGCATGGAATCAACATCTGGAAAGGTGGGTTTGAGTAAGATTATGCAAGGCTCTACATACTAGTCTGAGGAGTTTGCATTCCGTAGGTTTGATGACACTGCTGTTGGGCCATGCGCCTGCTTGAGATTATAAAAGAGTAATTTGTCAATGGCTTTTGATAAAACAATCTGGTGCAGCAGAAATAGCACTGGACTAGGAGCTGAGAAACCTGGAATCCAGTTTTAACTAAGCCAGTAAGCCTCCGTGTAACTTTGAGCAAGTCATTTAACTTCTGAGACCTCGTTTACAAATCTGTAAAATGGGTATCATAATACCTGCCTTGCCCTATTTCATTGAATTTTGGTAAGGATTAACTGAGATAGTAGATAAGAATGACCTTTGAAACAGAAAATGTAATAGAGGCTGCTAGATGCCACAGTGAATAGAGCAGTAAACCTGTAGTCAGGAAGACCTGAGTTCAAAACCAGCCTCAGATATTTACTAGCTGTGTGACCCTGGGCAAGTCACTCAACCTCTGTCTATCTCAGTTTCTTCATCTATATCATGGGAATAGTAATAGCATCTATTGTTGTGAGGATCAAATAAGATGATAATTGTAAAGCACTTAGCACAGTGCCTGGCACATGGTAGTTGCTACATCAATGTTAGCTATCATCATCATCATCATCATCATCATCATCACTACTAGCTGTTTGACTTTGGCCAAGTCACTTAACCTCTGCTTGCCTTAATGCACTGGAGAAGGAGATGACAAACCACTCCAATATCCTTGCCAAGAAAACCTCATGGACAGTACGGTCCACGGGGCCAAGAAAAGTCAGACATGACTAAACAACAACAACCTCCCAGGGTTGCTGTGATTATCAAATGAGATAATATTTATAATGTAGCAGGCTCATAATAGGTGCTTAATAAATGCTTACTTCTTTCCTTCGAGTGCACAAATGCAAGTTATGATTATTATCACAACCCATCAGAGTCTCTCTTTTATACCTCTAGCCACCTATTTACCTGTACACCCAGAAGTATGGTTCTGTGAGGACACACTAAAGAATTTTTCCCCCGATCTATGACTGTCGTTCAGACCTAAGAGTTTTCCCACCTACTTTACTTTCCTTCCTTGCCAATTATTAACAAGGCAGCTGCTGCCTGCCCTGACTTACAGGCTGGGAATTAAATGTCCCATATTCATGGATCTGCCAAGCTACACATTCCCCCTTAAGCAGCATGCAGATTTCAAACTGTCCTTCACATTCCTGCCGGCAAGTGAAGACATGTAAATCATTAGCTTCCCTTATTTCAAAGCAAATGATTTTAACTGAAAAGATCTCTACCTAGGATTCTCCTCCACTTGTTATGTTTTTATGCATAACTTCTTATCTACTCTTGATTATGCTAGAATAGGGTTATGAATATTAATGGCTAGAATTTATAATTTAGTGCTGTGCCTTTCCTGCTGATTAATTCAAGGACATTTTATTTCTTAAGAAGCTTGGCTCCTGGAGCAGTCAAACACATTTCTTGGACACCTCATTTAAACTTGGAATATTTATCTACCAATTCAAGTTGAAAGCAGGGTCTCATCCTCACAATAATTTTATTTTAAAGGATAACTGTGTTTGAAATTGAGGCAGTTGAGCTTAAAATTGCCAGGAAAACTTATTTTGAATCTTGCAGTAAAACCACAAGATGGTCATAAATTAATAGTTGGATAAAATGGTAATACAAAATGTAAGCACCTTATTGCTGAGTCTTCATTGATGATGTATATGGAAGTCTTTTCTAATTGGCTTTTAAACTTGGCCAAGACAGTGGGAGATGCCAAAATCGGCACTCTCTGTCACTTTACATCAGTCAACTTCAAATTATCTTTTGCCTTATTCCCTTTCGGATTTCTTCCTTCTATCCCTCCTACGCTTAGCTGGTCAAAGAAGAGTATGTCATCCCTGAAGCACAACGCAGAGGATAAGAAGGTTCCATTGGTCAATGGGGCAAAGCTATGGTCCAAATTCCCAGGGCAGTATTCTCTTGGTTCCTGCAAGATATTAGCTTATCTGGTCTAATGCACCAATGCTTCCACTGAGGCAATTTATGTCAAGAAACCAGTACCCAGAGAAAAGGGGAAAGTTTAAGAAAGATAGAGAGAAGAAAAGAAAGGAAGGAAAAGACATGGCATAGAGAGGAAAAAAGAAGGGATAGAAAGAGGAAGACTAAGTTTGGAATAAAAGGATGGAAGCAAGAATAAAAGAAAATAAGGAAGGGACACAAAGACAAGATGGAGAAGAAAGGGAAAGAGAAGGAAGAAAGAGAAGAAAAAAGAGAGGAGAAATTAAGGAGGGAGGAAAGGAAGAAAAAGGAGGCTGGAGAAAAGACAAAGGGAAGAAGATATGGAGAAAAACATAAGGAAAGAGAGACACAGAAGAAAGGGAAGGAGAATTGAAAAAAGACAAAGGAATAAAAGGAAAGGAGAGAGATAGAACAAAATCAATATGGTAAGGAAAAATATAAAAACAATAACAAAAGATAGAGAAGGAAAAGAAAATCCTGAGAAAGAAGCATAATTTCTCTTGAAATATATTAACCAAGTGATCTTACGAAGTGAACACTTATACAGGACACACCTAGTTTCTATCCACTAAAGTCACCCTCCAGTCCTTCATCATAGCATAGAGGTGATCCTGTGTCCTTGAAGGCTTCCAATGGAGCATAAGCTCTGCGAAGTTCTACCAAGCAAAAAAAAGTTTATATATATATATATATATATATATATATATATATATATATATATATATATATGTATATGTATATGTATATGTATATGTATGTATGTGTGTATAAGTATATATATATATATATATACGTTTGTGTCTGTGTCCATACACACACGTATATATATACACATGCATGTGTGTTCTAGAACAGTACCAACTATCTGTAATCTGAGACCTTGAGTCCCTGAACCCATTGGTAGGTGAAAAAAAATGATTGGAATAATGGGAGATGTCTAGCCTCTTTAGAGAACAAAAATGTTGAGGGGAGATTGCAGTAAGGGGGACATGGTAGCCATCCTTGAGTATTTGTACTATGCTGTCATTCAGAGAAGGGATTAGACTAGTTCTGTTTATCCCCAGAGGACAGGGCAGGAGCAGTGGGTAGATATTACAAAAGGCAAACTTAGCTTACAGACAGAAAAAAAACTTCCTAACAATTCAAGATATTTGAAAGTGAAATGGGGCACTTCCAAAAGTGATAGTTTCCCCTTTCTTGAAGGTCTTCAAGAAGAGGTTAGATGTCCACTTGTCAATTACATTGTAATGAGGGTTCCTTTTATTTGTGGATTGGAGTAAATGACCACTGGGGGTTCCTTCCAGCTCTCAAATTATGTGATTCTAACCAGGTGAGCAAAGGCGAGGTTCATCACCACACTGGCCCACCAGATAAAGAAATTTTCAACCACACAATTCACAAAAACTATCTACTAAAACAGGGAGGAACTTTCAGTTTGTACCAGTAGAGTTGATACCCACAATGAAATTACAAATCCTTCAAGTATTAAAAGCTATTGGCTGGCATTTTTCATTCTATAAAAGCAAAACTAAGAACCCAGTAGGTACTCTACACCAACACTGTCACGTGTCACAAACACAGCCCCATGTTCTCACCTGGATATAAGAAAAAATTGTTTAGTTACAAAATATGCAGGACATCACCCAGTCTAGGTTCATTTATTTTAGCATAAGGGAGGAATACTATCTTGGAAGGTAGGAAAGGGGGATGCTTACTTTAGTCAATTCTTTCTCAAATTTCTCCGTGAGAACACTGATTTGGATTTCCAAGCTTTCCACCTTCAGAACAGGAAAGGATGTGTCTGGCACGACCACAGAGCATGTGCAGATTCCGTGGTCATCCAAGGAGCCATTGAAATTCGAGAACACCTAGAAAAACAAATTCAACACATACAGTTCAAAAAAGCTGTCACTGTCAAACTAAATGACAGATCCTCACTTATGAATAGAGTACTCAGAGAGAGGCAGACAAGTGAAGTTAAACACATAAATGAATAGAATTGGAAAAGAATGCAATAGCTGCTTCATTTTCAAAGGTGAGAGCTTTATATCGACATAAGCTATGAGCCAAATTTAGGGGCTGGAGAATTTTTTTTAAATCAATAGCCTGTACTAAAAGAGTGACATAGTATTTGTGTGAAGGAGGGAATTTGCAGTCGGAGGACCTGAGAGCCCTCAAGCCAGAGTTTTAGGAGGACTGATACCTGTCTCTGTTATTGACCCCCAACATACCCTTGGACAAGTCACATCATTCCTCAGGGCCAGTTTCCTCATTTATGGGCATCACTTAAATCCCTTGCAGTTCTATATTCCATGGCCCTCATGGACTCTGAGAAACACCAGGGAAAATCCTCCTCCTACACTCCAGAGAAGGAAAATTAAGATGCTTCCTCCCCATCCAGTAGTCACAAATGACCCAAATGGGTTACTATCATGGTGCAGACGAAAGGCAGATGGATTTAGGTTTGAATCCTGATTCTGCTATTTACCAGATTGTGACTGGGCAAATCAAATAACTTCTCTGAGACTCCATCTCCTCATATGTAAAATGGGGAGACTGGTCTAAATCAGGGCTTCTTAAGCATTTTCCACTCTCAACCCCTTTTGGTCTGAGAAATTTTTACACAACCCTGGGTACGTAAGTATATAAAATAGGTATACTGATGAAACATTTACTGATAGTAAATCATAAAGAAATTTATTTTAAAACAATTCTTTGGCATACATATAATTTTATCATTTATTAAAGACTAAAGCAAATTTGCATATTTATTTTTACATAAAGAATTAAATCTTGGTGGAATATTTGATGCTGCTGGATACAGAGCATCTTTAATGTTTTTCAGAGTTGATCAATATTTTGATTTTATAATTGTCAATTCTGAGAATGCCACTTCACATAAATATATAGAACAAAATGGCAGAAGTATGTTGAGGGCCATTTCAGAAATTGTTGGAAATTCTGTCCTAATCCCAAGCCAAAATTCTTTTAATGATTGTGCATGTACAGTAAAAACACTGCAATTCATAACATATAATAGTCTCGAATCTGAGCCGAGGGGTTTCTGGCAGCATTCGTTGGCATTGCACATGAAGGCACGCGCAATGCAAAGTGCACATGTTATGTGTTCATAACCAAGGCTTCAGTGAAGTTATGTGACACGACGTGGGCAAATGCTGTCAGAAACACGTCGCTTTCATTACACATTGGATTTTGAATTAATTTTTGGCTGTTGTGTGTTCAGAAACCTTTTACTGTTGCCAGCCTTTCTCGACCCCCGCATTCAGCTACAAGACCCCATATGCGGTCACAACCCACAGCTTAAGAAGCACTGGACTCTAAATAACCTCTAAAGTCCCTTAGAGCTTAAATTCTTTGATGCTATGACCAAATCCTACCCCCAACTTCTCCCATCCAATTGAGTAGGGCACTCTCTTCTTCTCTTAGTAAAATCCTCAGCCAGTCGATTGCTACCTTGGCAAGAAGGAAATAGCACCAATTTAGACCTGCTCCCATACTTCTAATTATATTTGTTTCTCAAAAAGAACATGCATACACATAGGTGGCTACAAGGCTACCTCTTGGTTGTCTGACCCCCAAATCCCAAGGACAGTGAAGTGTGGGCATCTTTGATAAGTCAGGCAAACAAGTTGTAGAGTTATAGCAGAGGTTGCTTTTCCAAGGTCAATTTAAACTCCTTGATGTTTGAAAAGAAGGGGAAAAAAAAGTATTTTCCTCTATTGGAGAACTCAATATAACTTGCACAGGTCTGCAAGTCAGGAGTCATGGGTTCTAAGGTTAGGTCCACAAATTACTTGTTATGCAATCTCTAACAATCGCTTCATTTCCTTGGCTCCCAATTTCCTTACTTGTCAAATAAGGAGCTCACACTAAGTGATTGTTAATGTTCCTATTGGTCCTGACATTCTGAAGACAAAATCCCAATGGCTCTATTTCCTAGTATCCTTTGGAAATATGGGTCTTATATCTCCTTCCTCACACTCCACCAACTCTACCCCTACCTACCTGGCCTCCACACCTTGCAATGAAAAACAGAGGGGAAGAACACAGATTAGGCTTTCATCTCCTATACACCTGGAGAAATGCTCAGCTAGCTCCCCTCCTAAAGGGATGGAGAAGAACTGAGCCAGTCATTTCTCTGTAAGAAATGGTAGACTGTGTGTGAGTTTGAGGGAAACCTGTTTGCAGAAAACCAATTTTAAAATACATACGATTTCCCTAAGACATCTAGGTTAATGCTTAATTGCCACTGCGTATTTTTCAGTGACAGCTCTTCCTTTTGCCCCTTTTTGGGCCCCAATTAACATTTTGCCTGCTATCACCAACATGATTACCAACCACACAAAGTCAGTCCTAGAAACCCTGCTTCTGACCTGAGCATTTATTAGACCTTTGAAATGATTTCATCTGCCTGAGTCAACAGGCACTTCTACTCAGAGCTCAGGAATCAGGCGATGGGATGTCAGCCTGAATGGCTTCTTTGAGAGTCTGCACAGCAGCGGACTACAAAGTTTGAAAGGACTTGCTCCCTATAGCTCAAGTCTCAGGAGGTCAGCTGGTTGCAGCTGTGATTACACGCTCTTGTGTGTTCTATTTCTACCAACCGCTGAGACTCCCGAACTAGCCAGAACTAGATGACCCTATAAACTAGACTTAGTCCATCAGGGGCCTCTGGACCAATTCAGCTTCCCAGAAATTGAAAAGACATTTTTTTAAAAATTCTACCCCTCCGGGTTTCTGAGGCTAGCATAACAGAAAACGATATTTCTATCTAGTGCCCTTTACTTTAGCTAAAAGTGTGACATTGGACCCAGTCTCCATTCTATGACCACTATAATAGGATTGTGGGCATTGAAAGAAAAGCTAGTTTCTGCTGGGGGAAGGGCCAGGCAGGATGAGCTGCCGGTGAGAATCACGTCCCCCATCCAATCCATGGGAAGAGTGGGTCTGCTCCATGTGAGTCAACTCATAGGACCCTCCTCCAGGCAGGATCCTATGATCCTGAAAGAGTTGAAACTTGGCAGACAAGCCATACTCCCTTGGAGCCAGCATTGTATTATCTGTCTAAGCTTGAAAGAAAGATTCAAGTTAAAAGACGCTAATACTTTAGCAGTTGGAAGTAACATGGCAAGGGATTTTGAAGAAATGACATCATTATAATAATTCCCCAAAAAAGAAGAGGGAAAAAAGAAAACTTCAGACATATTTTGACCAGGGGAGGTTAATTAACTGAGCAATGAGGTGTTAGACTGTACTTTCCCTTCTCGGAGAAGTCCTTTCAACTCAAAAAAACTGTAGACATCAAGAAGACTCGAGACAAACATCTAGGAACTACTGGCTAATGACTATGTTCTTGAAGTAGACCTGAAAGTCATGCAAATGGGACGTTTACCTAGCATCTCCTGCCTACTACAGTCAGCTTGCCAGCTCTGTCTTTGGACTCGTCTGTCATCAGTCCATCATGCTGTGCTGACTACAAAGTGGCCCATAAATTTGATCAGTGTCTCCCAGGAGATATATCGCTGCCCTTCAAGTTCAAATCTGAAGATGCTAATGGTAGTCGCTTGCTCTCTGTGGCTAGTGCATAAAACTCACTTGAATGGAAAAGCTGAGCTAGAAGTGGAAGGAATGCTCTCCTTCCTCTGTGCATTTGGAAAGGCAGGTGATTTTCCTTCTTCCCAAGGGTAAAGGGGAGAATTAGGGTCACTGTAACACAAATATTCCAAAATTCTTGAAAAAGGTGGAATAACCTAATGCCAAATCACACAAGATAGAGTAAGCAGTGTAGTGCAGTGGAAAGAGCCCAAGTTCTGCAGATGGAACATATGAGTTCACATCCTACTTCTTATGATTACTATCCAACCTGTGTGACTTTGGACAAGTCCCTCCACCTCCCTCCTTCTTGTTTTCCTCATCTCTAAAATCAGGACATTGGAGTAGGTGGCCTCTGGGGTCTCTTCCAGATGTTGATATATGATCCTATGTATTGAATACCTGTTATCTAGTTCCACCTATATCAATGGTTGTGTTAAATCAAACATTTAGCTTCTGTATCTGTTTCCCAATGTACAAAATAAAGATAGTAATAGTTGCCCTAATTCTGTAGGATGAGCTCCAGGGTATGCAAATTACCTTGAGCTCCCTAGGAAACAGTCCTAAGGCACATTTTTTTCTTATTTCAAATTGCAAACTATTCTGATTAAAAGCAGGGCCTAGACACCTGCAAGATCAAGGTGTTGAATAATTGAGGGAATGAATAAATGAATGGATAGATAAATGGATGGATGGAAACATTAGGCATCTTTAAAATTTAGGGAGTGGCTATGTTTGACACATGCCCAGTGATAATTTAAAAGCAAAAGGTTTACTACTGTTTTCGAAGGGCTCATTAGAATTGAAAGTCCAAGGCTAATTATAAGAACCCAGCGCTGGCTTAGGAAAACTGGGTTTATAGTAGGAATGACATCTATTCCTTAACAAAGAATACTTGGGGGATGCCCAAAGATAACATAGATTCGAAAGCTATTTTATTCAGCAGAATCATTTGCAGCTAGATGACAGGATCATGTATCAGGAGTCTCTGATGCTGATTTATCAGAGAGAGATAAGTAAACTAGAAAGAAAATTAAAAACTCTAAGCACGATGGAACTGCAATTTCTTATCTACATTCAAATCATTATCTCCTTGACATCTCCTCAGCAACCAATCAGCATTTTGGATTCCTCTGCATCCTGACCCACTTCTATCTAGCTAAGGGAGCTGACTCGTGTCTGACCAAATGCTGATGTCTGATTGGCTGGTGAAGAGGGCTGATGAATGATTCATGTTCACTTTCCCCTACAGGAGAAAAAACAGCAATGAATGCTAATCATATCCAAAAATATTTTAAGGACATGTATTAAAGAAGAGCTTGAATCTGAGCTTGGGCTACTAAGAGTTATCTCCTCGTTTATTATGCTTGCACTTTTAGCTTGTATGCTTGCTAAAGAAAATGGTCCTTTTAAAAAATAACCACTACCATTCCTATATATTTCCTAGAAAAATACAAAGAGATCTTGAGTCCTTCCAAACCATGGTTTATTAACACAGATGTTTTAGAAATACTTAATATACAAAGAATTCCATTCATTCCTTCATTTCTACAAGGATATAATCTGACCTGGATTTTTAACCTTTTATGTGTCTTGGATCCAGCATGGCAAAACTTCTGGACCTCTTCTCAGAATAATATTTTATATTTATAAAGTAAAACCAACTATATTGAAATATATTTATCAGAACATTTTTTAAAACAAGCTCAGGGACCCCAAGTTAAGAAGCACTTATCTACTCAGGAAACAGCATGTATTGTTTTAACATCATTGAATTTGCATGTCAGAAGAAATGAGTTCTAAATTCAGCTCTGCTTTCTGCTTCCTGTCTGATTTTAAATAAGCCATTTCATTCCTCTAAACTTCAGTTATCTTGTCTATAAAATAAGAGGACTGGACTAGAAAATTTCTAAGGTCCTTTCCAATTCTAAGTCCCAAGATCTTGGGGATGGAAAGCCTGTTATTGCCCCACTGGCTATTCTCCACCCATCCCTCCAGTGAGACCCATACTAGGTAGATATGGGTAATTGTTCATACACTATGAAGAGTACTTGAAGAGAAAAAATGCTACTGTTATATTCATAGAATAAATTTTTCTAAGTTCAGAAATGTACCAAAGAACCAGATATAGGGACAGTAAGATCACCCTTTATATTCATCCACTAAATTCTCCCCAATAAGAAGAAAAAAACTCCGAAACATGAAAACTGTCTTAAAGAATATATGGAAAAGATATTATATTTCCTCTGTTTGGCCTCACAAGTTAGCACCAGGAGCTGGAAGTTGCAAAGAGGAAAACTTGGGCTGGATGTCAGGAAAAAAAAAACTAATAAGTGGAGCTGTCCAAAAGAGAAATGGGCTGCTTAGAGAGGGGTTTCCCCTCTGGGGAGGTCTTTAAGGAGAGGTTAGATGAGCACCTATTTGCTCTGTGTGTGAGTTGGACTACATAGCAAGCTCTGAAATCTGTGATTGTGTGGTTCCTCTCCCAGTTCAATGACTTTCAATCAATGGATACCTCAGGAAATGTACCAGCACAGAGCTCCTACAGAAAGACCCAGTACTCATGGAGAGTCCAAGTTGATAAAGAGGTTCTTCTTGTCCTTCATCTTTTCTTTTCCTCCACCTTACTATATCCCTAAAAGGAGAGCCAGGTTGTACTACCCCAATCCTCTAAGAAAGTTTACAAAGTTTTAAATGCAACTAACCCTATGGAGACTGATAAAGGGCTGGATTTCAATCAAAATACAGAAATACATCCTTTAGTTCAGGGCTGTCCAAAATGCAGCCTGTGGGCCGCATGCTGCCTGAAGTGTGATTTATGTGGCCAGCCTACAAGCATAGAAATTTACATAAATGCTTTAGTAAATGAAACTGAGCTACACAGAGCTCTCACTAAAATGGCGAATCAAAATACATTGTCTATTGTTTCAATAAAAACCTAAGGTTGGACAGCCCTGCTTTAATTTATTACATGACCACAGAATTAGCAGGTCAGGTAAGCTCTACGCATCAGTTTTCTTCTTCATACAAATGGAGATAAGGATACCTATAGTCCTTACTTTCACAAGGTTGTTTCAAGGTTCAAAAGAGGTAATGATCATAAAGCACTCTGAGAACTTTAAACTTTTGAAAATTTTAAAGCATTGTATAACTACCAATAATTTTTACTATTATAATCAATTAATGATAGTCTCATCCAAAGGAAAACAAATGATACCGTAGACAGGATGTCATCACACATAGCAAGGGTGATGTTATTCTACTTTATTCTACTCTAAGGGGACTTTAAAGGGGTCTCTGCATCTGCTTCCTATTGGGATCAGACCCTAAGACATGGAATAAATTCTGCCCTCAAGCTGCTTGTGCTCCAGCTGAGGAGCTGAGACATGACACCTTTTTCAATAATTGTTAGTGAGGAAAAATTATGATTCTTTTATGGGGGCTGCCCTATAAGCAAAAGGGGTCCAAATCCTTTGGCAAGCCCATAAGGCAAGGCAAATGTGAACAATTTTTTAGACTCTCAGAGAGCAGAAGGAAGGCATTAGAGTGAATGAGAAGACTGGAAATTAGGATTCAAGGCTTCTTCTTACCTCAGAGCGCAGCTGCCCAGTGATCGGGGTGGTCTGCAAGTGCAGAAAGGCTAGCAAGAGAGCTAGGCCTACAGTCTTCATCTTGCCCTTTTTGCTGGAGTAAGCAATGTTTAGGGGAAGTTCTGTGGAGGCTTTTTATAGTATTCAATGGGAATTTCCCTAAGAGAGAAATTCCTCTGAGCACATGACCTATGGTCACTTCTCACAGAGTATTACACACACACACACACACACACACACACACACACACACACACACATATATACACACACACACAGATGTGAATGACTCAAGGTCCCACTTTATAAATTAGCAGCATTGTGCATACCACACCACAGCCAGTTATCTCTTGCCAATATTAACTTTTATAATCCTTTGGAAAATGCAATATCTGGTTCCCAGATCTGTACTTTATTTGAAAAAGTAAATACTGCATCAAAAACAGTTCCTATGTATAAGACCCCACCTGAAGCCACATGGAGGAAAGAATTTTCTTTCCTCTTTCTATTCCTTTTTTCTTTTCTAGTATTTTCTTCTCATTGATGGACATTTGTTGCAAAATGGAGCACAGACACAAAATGGGGCTCAGCAATCAGTACTCAGAGGTGCCCTGGGTGCTCTATAACTACCATTTCCAAACAACTCAGGGTCCCATAAATAGCTGCATAATCCTTTCCTGCTGGCAGAGTTGAGGAGAGAGAGCACTCCCAGAATGGGAAATAGCAAGTGCAAAAGCCCAGAGATGGGCAAAGAGAGATGGGCAATGAGGCCCATTTGGCTAGATCATAGATCTATATGTATAAGAATGTATAAGAAGGCTGGAAGACAAGATGAAAATAGGTTGTGAAGAGCTTTAAATGCCAAGTAGAGGTGCTCATACTTGATTACTTAGAGGTAATAGGGAGCCACCGGACTTTATTGAGTAGTAAGAGGATGGCATGATCAGACCTGACCTTTAGGTCATTTTGGCAATTCGTAGTAAAGCACTTTATACAGATCATCCTATTTGAGCTTCACAACCACACTGCTGAGGCAAATACTATCATTAGCCTCATATTATAGATGGAGCCTCATAGCCTCATATTATATGTGTGTGTGTGTGTGTGTGTATGTGTGTGTATATATATATATATGTATATTCAGATATAGCCATATAAAACTAAGTGACCAAGGAACAGATATAGCCTCATATAAAACTAAGTGACCAAGGAACGTGTTTGAGTTGTCCAGGCAGTACTAAGGATAGAATTGTCTCTTCTTACCAGTAGGACACATTTTTTGAAGAACTCTAGCAAAAAGAAGAAATTTGTCCTACCTTTCCTGAATTCCAATCCCTCTCATCCCCATCCCCATTCTACTTGGTACCCATCCCCCATTTCAGTAGCCTTTACATTTAAGTATCTCTTCTTCATGCCCTTCTTTTCAATGCCAATATCACACTTCTTTATTGTTGTTCAGCCATTTCAGTTGTGTCTGATTCTTTGTTACCCCATTTGGGGTTTTCTTGGCAAAGATAGTGGAGTGGTTTGCCATTTCCTTCTCCAGCTCATTTTTTATAGATGAGGAACTGGGGCAAACAGAGTTAAGTGACTTACCCAGGGTCATATAGCTAGTAAGTGTCTGAGGTTGGATTTGAACTCAGGAAGATGAGTCTTCCTGACTCCAAGCCTGGTACTCTACCCACTGCACCATCTACTTGCCCCATTTATTTATAGATGTAGTTTAAGTTTACAGAATGCTTAACTAATAACTACCCTATGTGGCTGGTAGTACAAATATTGTTATCCCGATTAACAGATAAGGAAACTGAGGCATGGGGGGCTAAGTAATGGAAAAAGCACTGGATTAGGAGGTAGGAGACCTAGATTTGAGTCATAGTTATGTCATTTACTAGATTAATGATTCTGGGCAAGTCCATTCATCTGCCTGGGCCTCAGTTGCTTAATTATAAAAATAGTGATGGCCCTTTACCTGCCTGAAAATAGGGAGATGACATCTCGAACTTTCTTTCATCTCTAAGATTCAGGAATATACTATTCGTTTTTAAATAAAGGAGGAAACAACCCTGGGTTTCCCCATATATTGCCTGCTGTCTGGAGGAGAGAGCTGAACACACAGAGTCCCCCTGCTCAGAGACAAAGTATTACACCCTGAATTTGTTCCTCTTATTCTCCCTAAGTGGGAGCTCCTGGTCTACCTCCCAATGAAATCCTCCTCTTTGTCTCTAGTTCCTTCAGTCATTCCTCATATGATCTGGACTCCAGGACCTTCATTCTCCTTGGTACCCTCCTCTGGACTCTCTCCATCTTCTCAATGCCCTTCTTAAAAGGTGGTACCCAAACTGAATGTAGTATTGTGGATATAGTTGGAACAGATTAAAATGAAGAGGAATGGCCAGTTCCTTATTCTCAGATGCTATGATTCACCTAATGTAATAGAAAGTTGTATTCGGGGTTGTCGTTTGGTTTCTTTTTTTTGCTTTGGTGGGGACTCCATATCACATTTTGGGGATGCTTTTAACTCCTGTTGAACTTACGCTAAAACCCCTATATTTTATGAGGTGAACTTCAGAATGTCCGTATTTCTTCCATTTTGTTCATGTGACATTGATTTTTTTAAGTATAAGACATTATCTTTATCCCTATTAAATTTCATCTTATTAGATTTAACCTCACGTTGTACATCTTTCCGCCTTCTCCAGGCCTCAGTTTCCTCCTTAGTAAAGCAGGGATGATTCTTTATACCTTTAGGGACTGGCCCCCACAGGGTGATTGTAATTCTTAAATGGTTAGTAAATGTAAAGCGCTCTGTAAAGGGTTAAGATCAAGGTGCAGAATGTAAATGTTGGCTATCTCTGA
This sequence comes from Trichosurus vulpecula, assembly GCF_011100635.1. Classification (NCBI taxonomy): domain Eukaryota; kingdom Metazoa; phylum Chordata; class Mammalia; order Diprotodontia; family Phalangeridae; genus Trichosurus; species Trichosurus vulpecula. Next base: position 308,248,241 of record NC_050576.1, on the reverse strand, counting down.
GGGAGGAAATGGGTGGGAGTAGTGACACCTACATTGACCACCTAAAAGGTTTTTTGTAAGGAGAGCACTTTGTTATACATTAAAGCATTAAAATTCAGGGTATTGCTTTTATAAATAGTGGAGCAATTCTCCCTGTCTCTCCTCCATCCACATACTACACATACACACACACACACACACACAATACCCTGGTCTGGGAGGAATGATGCTCCCATTAGGCTTATGGTAGTCTCCTCTTTTCTGTTTTTCTTTACAATCTTCAGAATAATACTCTAATTTATTCAGTAGCCGTAGAAGCATGAGAGCACTGGTGATGCCTGGATAATGAGATTATTAATAATAATGGTTTGATGAGTCCCTCTGCAGATACCTTTGTTCTGGAGAAACAACAGATCTGCTAGTTATTACCTGACTCAGAAATGGGAGAAAGTTCTCAGGGACAGAAATCACACAGTGTATGATTTATAAAATATATTCAGAAACTGTGTGTTCCCTCCAGTGTTGAGGCTTACAGTGAGTAATGGGACATTCCACACTCGCATCTTACAGACTTGTTTTCATACTATTTTTTTATGGGAACGTCCCAAAATTGCATTTCACAAACCATTGTGACATAAGGGGAAATAGTTTTTTCCTCATATCAAGCATGATCCTGGAGTGTTGACAAAACCAAAAGGAAATACTTCTTTGTACTTTTGGAAGATAGGCATATGTGTGTATGTAAGATCTGGGTTTGGTGTCATCTACTCCTCAGCTTAGGTCTGTCCCCCAAAACTTCCACTCTATATGTCATTAAGCTATATATATATGTGTGTGTGTGTGTGTGTGTGTGTGTGTGTGTGTGTGATATGATTCAATTAAACAAACGTTTATCAAGTGCTCACCATATATAAGGCACACACTGGCTGCTGGGGATATAACGATAGAAAAGTATATAGTCCCCATACCCAAGAAGCTTATAGCTTAATGAGGGGCAGGGAGAATCTAACATGTATTTGAATAAATGTGATACAGGATAGAGCATGAAGGGATAGGGCTTGTCCTGTGGGCATCTAATTTTAAAAAGGGACTCCTGAAATCTGTTGCTCTGTGCCCTCTTCAGAAGCAACTTAGCTTTTGTATCACTGTTACAGGAACACATGATTAAAAGAACCTGCATCCAGAAGGGAGAAGGGAGAAGGAAGGGAACAAGCGTATATTAGGTGCCTCCTGCATGCTGGGCACTGTGCTAAGTGCTTTACAAATATTATCACATTTGATCATCACAACAACCATACAGAGATAGGTACTATTCTTATCCACGGTTCACAGTTAATGTAACTGAGCCAGGCAGAAGTTAAGTGACTTGCCCAGGGTCACTCAGTAAATGTCTGAAGAGAATGTCTTTCTGATTCCAGGGCTCCTTGAGGTTAAGGATTGGCTTTTGCCTTCATTGTATCCCTAGCACTTAGCACAGTGCCTGGTATATAAAAAGTACTTAATGAATGTTTATTGACCAACAACCACTTGTCATGTAAGTGAATGCAGGGGATCCCTCTCTATATCAGTTGGACTAGATGGCCACCAAAGAAGCTTCCAACCATCAAATTCGGTGATTCAGTGCTGACATGGGGTACATTGGCACTGGTACTAGGTCTCATTGGATGAGAAATTGAAAGTATCTCTCTCTATGAAATCTAGGTTACACATGTTCTGCCTGACCTCAAATGCAACAGTTTCCAGATCCCCGGATAATCAGCAATTTGAAAAGTTCTTCAAATAATAAACACTGTGACTGTCGAATTCCCCACCCACAATAATTTCTCAATAAGTCAAAAAAAGAGAAAGGAAGAGTTATTTCCAATGTCCTTTGGATAAAGGAATGTTATCATTGAGCGTTAAGGGATTACTTGTTCTTCCTTATTGCAGAATGGCAATGTCTTAAACTAATCCCAGGTGGGCGGCTTTCATTATATTAACAGCATATTGCTAAACAAGGAATTTCCAATAAGAAAAAATATTTCCTCATTCGTTGACTTTTGAACTGAACAAATACTGACGCTATCTTAAGATTTTACAGTCTTATCACTAGTCTTACAACAAAAGGCTATTTTGTCCATCAAAAGCTCAATCTGTTTCCAGCTCACAGTGTCCTTTTATTTTCTTGGGGGGGAGGGGCATTAGGGCACCAGATTTGAGATGAAAAGAACTGGGCCTAAGGTGTCATATTCCCAGGCTATGTGGTGATGGGCTTTGGAGGCAGGAGACTTGAATGTAAATTCTTGCTCTGCTGCTTACAGTCTATGTGACTTAAGGTGACTTCACACCTGTCAGCCTCCATTTCCCTAACTGTAAAATAGAAATAATATTGCCTGTGTCCTGTGCTTTGTAGGACTGCTGTGAGAAAGCATACTGTCAACTCTAAGGCTATATCAGCAGTAGCATCACCATTATTGTTTACTTTCATGAATCCATGATCTCCTAAATTTGGAGACTCCCTGCACTAATACAAATTGTAGCCCATCTGTGCCTTCTCATCCTGTGTGATTATGGTTAGAGTGCTGGACCTGGAGTCGGAAAGCCCTGAGTTCACATCCAACTTGAGATACTTATTGGCTGTATGACCGTAGGCAAGTCACTTACACTGTCTGCCTCAGTTTCCTCATCTGAAAATAAGGATAATCATAGCACCTGTCTCACAAGACTGTTGTGAGGGTAGAGATAATATTTGTAAAGTGCTTTGCAAACCTTAAAGCACTACATAAATGCTATCTATTATTGTTGTGATTGTTATCCTCCCATAGACCCTTCCCAGAGAATCTATCCAATGTGCCAGAGACCTTCCTCTAAGGATTTTTATATTCTGTGGGAACTAGTACAGTACTTGGGCCTCTGTGGCCTTCACAAAATTCCACTCTGGTGTCTCACTGTGAGTCTTCTGAGCTAGAAGAGTTTGTATCAGGGACAGAGTTTATGCACTGTCCAACTATCTAAGCATAGAGGTGGCCCTTAAATAATTCTTTGGCTCCAACAAACCATGAAACCCACAACCACCATTATTGATGCCACCACCATCACCACTCTTCCACAATCATCCATTGTGCCATCAGGGTGCCAACTTCAAAGTCACAGAAACCTGGGTTAAATCCTACTTCAAGCTCACATTGGCTGAGGGACTTGGCCAGTGCCTTATCCTTTCCAAGCCACAAGAACATCCAAAGACTGTCTAAGTTGCAGAAAGGTACTGATGTGTGTGTGCCTTGTTAAAGGAAATAACTCCCTGGAAGTTTCCTACCCCAATGCCATCACTTATCTGGGCCAAAAAGAAAGATTATTATTATTACTACTGTTGTTATAAGTCAGGACATGGTTGCCACATGTGTTTTTTGTAAGATGTAGACACAGTTCCATGCCACTTGCCCTTCAGGCACGATGGGCAATGGGGAGCTGGAAGGTCACCTTAAAGTATTAAGACAGAGAGAGAGAAAGAGAGAGAGAGAGAGAGAGAGAGAGAGAGAGAGAGAGAGAGAGAGAGAGAGAGAGAGAGAGGGACATAATTGAAGCTGTCAACCCTGGAAGCTATTCAGGATGAGGTGAGATTCTATACTTCACTGAGGACTAAAGCCTAGTCAGTTTATGAAATATAAATGTTTGGGGTGCACCAAGAATGATGCTAAGTGGTTTAGGGAGATTTTTTTAAAAACACACACCAAAAAAACCACAGTCAATGCCCTCAAGAAGCTTATGGTCTTGTTGAGGAGACAAGACATATAGAATCAGAAGAGTTGGAATTGGAAGAAATTTAGAGACCATTAAATCCTTCATTTTACAGATAAGAAAATAGAGCCCCAGAGAAATAAAATCATTCACCCAAAATCACATAACAACATAGTATTCAAACCAAGGTCCTCTAGCTCCAGGCAGGATGCCAGGATATCTTATGAGTACAAAACAGATAACAAGAGAACTTTGGAAGGAGATAAGCCAGGTTCAAATCAATCAAGCAAGCCATAAACATTTATTAAGCACCTACTATTTGTCGGGTACTGTGCCAGGTGCTAGAGATACAAAAAGAAGCAAAAGACAGTCCCTGTCCTAAAGGAACTCACAGTGTAATAAGGGAGATAACATGCAATCAGCTGTGAAAAAACAAGCTATGTAATACTCCTGGCCCAGTTTCTAGCAAGGAAATCATGGGCTAATCACTTCACTTCTCCAAAGCTTGTTTTCTCATCTGTAAAATGGAGATACGGAGATAATAACACTTGTACTATCTACCTCATAGGGTTGATGTTAAACCTAAAAGCACACATCAAATATAATTAACACGACAGCTTATTTTGCTTAATTTCTTTTCTTTTTTGTTGTGATAAGGGGAGTTTCACTGGGTAAAGGAGGAGAGATGTCTTCAGAAATTACCAGAACATAAAAACAAAAGCCATCAACAAAATGTCTATTAACAAAAACCTTAAAGCGCTATGAAAACATGAGTTCTTGTTATTTTAATAGCATTTCTAAAAGTCTACTTTGTATTTTGCCGTGTCTCCACTAACTCAACTTCTGGTCAAGAATTTCCCAGCCCATCATATTTTCCCTTTTATTAGATTTGCCTCCAAGTCTGCTCCTGTTGTAAAAAACCATCCCAGTTCTTTATTCTCTCTAGCTTGATGTACTGAGCAAAGCACACATTGTGAATGGGGGCCAAGAAGGCCAATGGCTCATTTGGCCCCAGGAGACCTGATTCTATTTCCAACTCCACTGCTGGACCCTCAGGCTCCATGAGTATGCAAGGGCCTCTTTCTAGTCCTGATTCTCCACTGGCTCCACAGGGCTCCAAATATCTGCACGGAACAAAAAGGGAAGATCTCCTAAGGCCCCCAAGACAGGTCAAGGAGGCAGGGAAAAGAGAAAGCTGTACAGTAAAACTGTACTGTGGGACATCTAGCAAGTGAATTTTCACAGCTGCTCCATAATAAGTAGTCATTGCGATGTGGTATCAAGAGCAGTGGTACAGAAGCTACAGGATCTGGGCTTTGAAATCCTAATTCTTTCCCTTATTAGTTATATGATTTTGGACAAATTGTTTAACCTTTCTGGGACTCAGTTTTACCACTGATGAAAAATAAGGCAGTTGGATTTAGACAATCTGTAAGGTTCATTCAACTCTAAATCACATCGTGACTCATAAAGCTCAGAGAAGTGAGTTTGGTGTCTGGCCTTCTCTAGCACAATCCAGAAGATTCTGATTCCGTCCAGTACCCAGCCACCTCTAGGACTGCCTGGAATTCAGTTCAATTCAGCCAGTACTTAGTGAGTACAAAGGGGTTGGGTGGGGAATACAGCAGCCAGATATTCCAGCTCATCCTAAATTAGGAGACCTGTCTCTAGCACTCAGTAATTGTTAAGAGGGAAATTGTACATGAGCCACAAAGGTCTGTGGGTTAAAGGAAAAAAAGACAGATTTATTTAAGACAGATCTTAACTTCTCAGAAGTTTAGTATCTTCACCTGTAAGATAGGGATAACACTTGGACTGCCCACTTCACAATCTGTCATGAAGAAAGAACTTTATAAATCTTAATGAGGCTTCTTAGTTATCATTACCATCATTATTGTTGTTACTGTAAGAAAATGTTTTATTATATTGTCCAGAAAACTTCCCATTATACTTTTTAAATCCAACTTTATGGGATTAGAGATTGTTTGCACCCAGAATGTCACCTGACTTCAGTAACTCTCTAGGAATGCCAGAGATAAAAACAAGGAATTTTGGGTTCCCGTAGGTCCTGGTTTGGGTTCACCCAAGCTTGTGTTTTGGATTCTCTTCATGTGATTCATGTGTGACTTGCGTGATATCTTTGTCAGATGTGACTTCTATAAGGAAACCTTTCTTAAAATCCTATATAATATAAACTTCCCAGAACCTGGGGAGGGGAGTCACTCCTTATTTCTGGCTCTCCACTCTACCAATTGACCTAATAAATTTCTTTCTAAAAACTGTTTCACATTTTGGGGTTTGTTCTCATGAATAACATTATTTTCTCCCCTAATACCCACTCACTCCTCTCTTCCCACCTTTAGATAACTGCTTACTCCATAAGCTTGCCCCCCAACTGGCTCTCCATACAGAAGGTGTAGTATCCTTACCAAGAACTTCAGAGGGAAGATGAGAATGGGAACACAGTTTGGAGCTAGCACAGGTCACCCCTGTATCTGGGCCTCACCCAGCAGAGCCCTTGAAAGACTGGCTATGGACAAGACACTCAACCTTCCCACTAGCAGGGTCAGGGTCAAGGTCCAGGCCTTCATCACTACCAATCTACTCTTGCAATAGCTTCTTTTAAAGTCTCCTCTCCTCCACTCTCACCACAAGCCTCATCCCACCACTAAAACAATCTTTATTAAATCTAGATCTGGTCATATCATTCCACTCAAAATCAGTCGATTAATCAACAAGAATTTATCAAGACCCAATGATTAAAACAAAACAAGGAATTTTAAAGGAAGAAAATATGTACATTTATAGGCATATACAAAATCCATTCCCAACAGATATGAGGTAACTTTGTGGATGAAGAGGAAGACATTAGCAGTTAAAAGGACTAGAGAAGGCTTCATGTAGAAGGTGGTTCTTAAACTGAGTCCTAAAGAAAGCCAGAGGTTCCCAGAGGAATAATTGCACTACAGGCATGTGACACAGCCTGGGTAAAAATCCACAGGTGAAAGATGGAGTGTCAAGTGTGAGGAAGAGCAAGCAAGCCAGTTTGGCTGGACCAAAGAGAGCATGGAGAAATAAAGTATAATGTAATAATGCTAGAAAAGTGGATGGGACAAGGCTGTAAAGACATGTAAAGGCATGACAAAGAAGATTATACTTGATCTTAGAGCCCTGGGAGTTTATTAATTGGGTGGGGGTGGTGTTAGACATGGTCATATCAGCTTTTTAGGAAAATCACTTTGGAGGACATGTGGAAAATGGGTCAGAGTGAGAGACAACTTGAGAGTGTGGGGACTAATTAAGAGTCTATTGCAATAGTCCACCTGGGAGGTGACAAGAGCCTGAGGGAGAGTGGTCTGAGTGAAAAGAAGGGGAGAAAATCAAGAGATTTTCGGGAGGTATGAACTCTTAAGATATGGTAACTGGTTAAATATGTGGGTGAGTGAGAGTGAGAATGACCCAAAGGATGCAAAGCTTGGCAACTGGCAGCATGGTGATTCCCTCAACAGAAGTACAGAAAAGTCTTCAATGGCTCTTTATTGCCTTCCAAGTAAAGTTCAAACTTCGTCTTTCATTCAAGTCCCTCCATAACCTGGTGTCATCCAACTTTCCAGCTTTATCTCATGTTATTCCTCTCCATATACTCTCCTCCCTCCAAAATGTCTCCTGAACACTGTACTGTACCCTCACACCTCTATACTTTCTTTCTGGCTGTGCTACCCTTGGAATTCCTTTCCTCCTTTTTTCCTCTTACTGAACTCCTACTCATCCTTTAGAGCCCATCTCAAATGCCACCACTTCCCAGAAGCTTTCTGTGATCTTTCACCTCTCTGCTTGCTCCCTCTCATTACTGAGATTTCACAGCACTCTATTCTGAAACTCTACAGTGTGTTTGTCTTGTGATGACGTGTACCAGATCTGTTGATGACTTTTCCTACTACTCGACTATAAGCTCTTTGAGGACAGGCACCTTGCCTAAACTTTGTTTTCCCAGCACCTGACACAGTGCTATCCACAAAGCAGGCAATAATAACTGTTTGTTAATGACTCTGTTGATTCCCACAGTGGCCTTATAAGTTGAAAGTCGTTTATGAAGCAAGCTTCTGTTCCTTATTAGAAGACAGTATCTAGCCATGTCATAACATTGGACTGGGAATCACGAGACCCGGTTAAAATACTAGCTCTGTGACTTTAGACAAGTCAGTCAACCTCTCTGGCCATCTCCAGTCATCCTGGTGAATATCAGGCCACTGGACCCAGATGACTCTGGAAGAGAAAGTGAGGCTGGTGACCTTGCACAGCCCTCCCTCACTCAAATCAAAGTCAACTGCAAGTCATGTCATCATTTCCCTGATGTCATGGTCCTCTTCTAGAATGAAGGACACACACACACACGCACGCACACACGCACACACACACACACACACACACACACAAAACCTCTCTAGGCTTCCATTATTTCATCTAAGGAATAGGTATACTAACACCTACACTAGCTATCTGACAAGATTACTGCAAAGAAAATACTTTATAAACCTTGAAGACAAATCAAAGTGGTAACAATTACTATTCTTGCCGCATCTGAGTTAAGGGAGGCTACCTGCAAGAATTAGTTGCCTGGGCAATTTTCCAGAGCTTTATAGAATCCAAAAGAAAAGTTAGCTATTGCTATACAAAGAGGACGTGATGAATTTCTGAAAAGAACACACAGTAGGGAATTGCTTTCACCATAGTTAAAAGAGAAGCAAAAGTATCAGGAACCAAATGATGAACATCAAAAAGGCATTATACATGTAGTTGTGAAATGTGTAGGGGGACGGGGAGAGTATACTGGGGGCCAAATCCAACCATCTTGTGAGAAAAGGCAATACAATAGTCAATCACCAGAAATGTCACATTCTGCCCTCTATGATAGCTGGATTGTGTCAGGCAGCTGGTGTTAGAGAGGTAGGCAGCAAACCAAATGAAGGACACTGTTCTGTAAGCCTGTGAAAGGGATGGGATGCAAAGATCCAGCCCTAGGACCTAGGCCTAATTGGCCCTCCCTCAGTTTGCCAAGATACTTAGTCCTTTTCTCCTTGCCTTTGGTCCCAAGGTTCTTTTCTTTTGTATGACTTGTTGGACCTCAGTCCCTTACAGCTCTAATTAATAATAACTGGCATTTATATAGCACTTCAAGGTTTACAAAGCACTTTACCAATATTTTCTCATTGGATCTTCACAACCGCCCTGGAAAATAGGTTTACAGATAAGGAAACTGAGTCAAATAAAGCTTCAGTGACTTGCTTGGGGTCATATTTCAATACTTGAGCTGGGACTAGAACTCAGGTCCTCTTTGACTCTAGGTCAAGCACTCTATCCACTGCACTACCTATCATCCTAAATCTAGTGTAAATTTGGTGACGTCCTCAAATTTCAAGCCTGCACTTTTAAAGTGATTAGAAATGTAACCATTCATTTTCTGATGTACTTTATCAGACCACAAAGTATTAGTGAGCTGATATGAGATAGCATGTTTGGAGAAATATTAAGGATATATGTCCCTGCTTAAATCTAAAGAAAACTATGATTACTCAGTCTTGCTTGAATGTCTAAAGTATCGCAGAACTAACATATATATATATATATATATATATATATATATATATATATATATATATATATATATAATCTTATGAGTTTCCTGGTCCCTGAGCCCACATGACTCTCAGAGTTCAGAGATCTGTCCCAATCAACCCCTAAATACATGTCCCCTTCCTTTTGTTGTTTCTTCCTCCTCCCAAGACACTTTCCTAGCACCCATTCCTTCTTCCCTTCTTCCTCTTGTCTCAATGCAATCCAAACCACAAAAGTATATTTTCTACAATTTGTTTTCAAAGGAAAAGAGGATATACAAATTCAAAATTAACACAAAGTATAAAATAATTAGAATTTCATACAAAAGAAATGTGCCTCATCCCATGATCTTTAATTCTTTAAATGATTCTGTATTAAAGTTGCCATAGGTCTTCCCTGAACCCCAATCCTCTCTACTCCAGAAGCTTCCCACCATTGTATCCACTCCCCTCATGGTCCCAGATAAGAATGGTGTCTTCACTCATCTTGGCTTATTGGATCAAGCCCACTGATACATTTTTTCAGTCTCAAACAAACAAATATTCAGGGAGCTAACTGATGGTAGGGTGGGTTTAGAGTGTTCCACTCACATTGCCAAATAATCATCTAAAGAATTAGATATTTAACTTCGCTTCCCTCTACCAAAGAACAAATTTGGAAATGCAAGCCAATAAATAGATGAAATGAGATGAATATGAATGAGAATAAAAGTAAAGTCATAGCTGAAATTGAAAAAATCAGCTCTACAAGGGGAGGCACGGTGGCAGTTTTGGATTGGTTTTCTTCATTCGGTTTTTTGTTTTTTTCCAGAAAAATACCTCAGAATTTTAGTGTACTTCAAGCTCAAGAAGTCATCAGTGTGAAGGCTAATTCAAGCTTAGACAGAATTGAGAAAGGCATAGTGTTCAGATCTAGGGAGACTATAGCAGGGCAGTGTTGACCAAGGCACTCTGATAGTTCAGGTTTGAGGTTCGAATGAAATGAGACACTTGATATCTAACATCTAACAGTTTCCATCTTACAATTAGCAAAAAGGAAGCTTACTTAACTAGTCAGAGCAGAGAAGGGATATTCATCAGTGGTACCATTGATTCTATTAAGTACAGTTTTCTGATTTGGGCTATGTTGGTCATTCTACTGGTCTTCCAGTCCAAAGTTTTAGGAACCAGCTGGAATCCTTTGTGGCCCTTTGTACTCAGGGCAACCAAAAGGAACCTCAGAAATGATCTAGGCAAATTCTCACATTTTACAGATGAGGAGGCTAAGGTTCAGGAGAGTTAAGTGACTTGCCCAAGGTGATATAGGTCCTAAGTGGCAGAGCCCAAGATCTGAATACAGGCCTTCTGACTACAACTCTAGCATTCTTTATTCTTGTTCAGATATGGATTGGACTAGAAAGCTGCTGAAGTTCCTTCTAATGCTAAGATTGGGTGATCCTGTGAGCCACTTCCATCACTTCAATATCAGAATAATTCAAGAGGATACATTAACCAATTTTTCAACAGATGGAGTGAGAGCTGAGTGTCAGGAGGAGAACAGCAAATGGAAGCATCTCAAGGATACTGGGGGCAGTTAAATGGTGCAGTGGACAGAGCACGGGGCCTGGAGTCAGGAAGACTCATCTTCCTGAGTTCAAATCTGGCCTCAGACACTTACGAGCTGTGTGAACCTGGGCAAGTCACTTAACCCTGTTTGCCTCCATCTCTTCATCTGTAAAATGAGCCACAGAAAGAAAAGGCAAACCACTCCAGTATCTTTACCAAAAAAAAACCCAAATGGGATCATGAAGAGTCAGACACAACTGAACAACAACAACAAAAGGACAGTGAGACCTCTGGGCCACCGATACTTGCTTAGAATAGCAAGAGCTAAGAACGTTGGAAGCAAGCAAAGCTACCCAGACAGAAGAGATATGGAAGGTGGCAGCAATGTAGGGGAGCAAACCCCGACCACTTCACTGACATTGGAGTTCTACCAGGGAAAATTCTGGGAAGAATCCCTATCTCTAAGGGCTCAGATGCAAATCCTTTCCATTTCACTATCTTATAAATAATAGGTAGCATTTCTATAGCACTTTAAGGTTTGCAACGTGTTTTACATGCTATCTTATGAAATTGTTCATGTTTTTGAACATTGTGAGCCTAGGGGGATGATTATTCTTGGGGAATTCTGGAGACCTACATTCCCGGTCATCTGGGTACAGGAGAACAAGCCAGAGAAAATGAGAAGCCCCCAGAGCATACCAGACCTTTCGTATCAGGAAGGAGATTCTGATGTGAGGGCTGAATAAGTAATTGAAGGATTCTGTTAAAATTCTACTAGCTTATCTGGAAGAAAGAACACATTAAGCGGTTATCAGTCCAAAGACCTTATCATTGATGAAATTATCAGTTCACTGTAGTTTAGGGAAACTAGAGCCCTGGGAAAGGCCCATAAAAAGTATCATTGTTGATGAAAACTGGGGCAAGGGGAGAGAGGGAACATGCACATCCAGGTAGGGATCTACTCTTCACTTGGCAAATCTGTTTGATTTCTCCAGGCCCTGAGCAATATATTTAATGTGGGTCCACTATGGGGGCTCAGAATCAACTGAAGGCAGTAACTCCAGGAGACAAACCATAGGGAAGGAAATAGAGGAGCCAGCTGGCATTTTTAAAAAGTGAGGCTCAAATATCTGTATATTTAAATATGTCTAGCAGAATATACATACCTTGGGGTGAAAAACTGTTTTTGCTTTTCTCTGTATCTCTAACGCTCCGCATTGTGCCTGGCATCTAGTAGTAGGTGTTTAATAAATGCCTGTTCACTATTGATATGTGTCGTGGACAAGTGCCAGAAGGACTCATGCTAGAAGTTTTAAAAGAATTCAGGCAACAACTCCTCCTCTTGTGCAGGCTGGATGAGGTCATGTGTATTTTGTGGTTGTTGTTCACACTTTCAGTAGTGTCCAGCCCTTTGTGACCCCAGAGCATGCCAAACCCCTCCATCCTCCTCTATCCCTCAAAGTCTGTCCAAGCCCATATGCATTGCTGCCATGACACTACCCATCTCATCCTCTGCCATCCCCTTTTCCTGGCGCCTTTAATCTTTCCCAACATCAGGTTCTTTTCCAGTGAGTCCCGTCTTCTCATTATGTGGCCAAAGTATTTAAGGCTCAACTTCAGTATTTGACCTTCCAGTGAATAGTCTGAATTGATTTCTTTAAATGTCAACTTATTTGATCTCTTTACCGTCCAAAGGACTCTCAAAAGTCTTCTCCAGCTCCACAACTCAAAAGCACCAATTCTGTATTGCTCAGCTTTCCTTATAATCCAACTCTTGTAGCCATACATTGCTACTGGAAAAACCATAGCTTTGACTATATGGACCTTTGTTGGCAAGGCAATGTCTCTGCTTTTTAGTATGCTGTCCACATTTGCCATGTATTAAAGCAGAGAATTCCAGGAAAGAAGCTATGAGGAAGTTGAGGCTTCTTCTTTGTTAGACCACATGTTTGAAGAAAGGAAGACAGGGTTTATGGGCAGAGCAGCCACAAAGAACATGGAGCAGGCAACTGGGGTAAGCAGCCATGCTCCCAACTGGGTACCGACAATTCCCAGGGGCTGTACAAGTCTTCCTTTATGATGGTGCCATGCAGAGTGCCACAGAGCTTTGGGACCACACTAAGAAAAGGAGGAGAGCATCTATCCTTGCATTGGCCTCATAGTTCATATCAAAAGAACCTCAATAACTGCTTCTAGATGTTGTAGGGACTGGGACTGAACCTCTGGAGTGAAGGAAAAAAAGAGTTTGTTGGAAGGGGATGCCATATCTATTGCCTTGCAAAAAGGGCTAGTACACTGACCTCTTTCCTCATCTTTGCTACCTTTAATAAGGGTGTTCTGTGGTTAACGATTTTGTTAGCCTCATTGTTTGCAAAGGGCTGAGGGTCCTTTGAGGGATATGGCTCAAATTCTGATCTTCCCAGGGGAGATTTCTAGGTTTGAGAAAAATGAACCATTGAGTTTATTAATGGAGAGAAGGCCCAAGATTGAAATTGCTTTGTCTGTCAGAGATCAGAAAGCGATACTCAGGGTAGACTTAAGCCCTTTCCCCTTTCCATATGCTACCCAAGGCCGCACGTTACCATTTTCTGACATATAATCCCCTTAGGAAAGAATTACGATTTGGCAGGAAGGGCACTGGACATAAATTCAGAGGACCTAGGTTGCAATTCCAGTTCTGCTTTTTACTAGACTAGCTATATGACCTTGAGTCGGGTTTTTCTTCCTCCTCCAGTTCATTTTTCTCATCTGTAAAATAAGGGTGGGGTTGGGTGATTGGATCATAAAGGCAGATTTGGTAGACACTTTGAATGCCATGTAGTCCAACCTTCTTGATTTTCACATGAGGAAACTGAGAGTCAGGGCAATTAAGTGACTTGCCAAGGTCACACAGGTGACTGTATCAGAAGTGAGATTTGAACCCCAGGTCTTCTGTCTCCAAAACTAATGATTGTACCACACTAGCTGTTTGCTTGGAAAATTACTAAATTATGTCCCTTCTAGCTCCAAAATGTACATGTCTTAATAGCTGACCTTTTTGTTTATTTTAATCTGAGTTTGCCTGTAGAGAAGTGTCAGGTGGTAGCAAGTTATATGAAGCAGCCTGCCTGAGTTAGGTCTATAGTCTATGACCATAACATATACTGTTTCCTGGGAAAAGCTAACTGACCTGCATTAGGAAATAGTCCTATGGTTGTGTCCTGATTCTTTCACCATGATCCGAACAATTGAACTAACATGGGTCAATAGTAACAAAGAATAGCAAATTGTTTCAGCCAAACTGTAGAAACAAGTAAAATGACAGAAGGAGGAAGTCTTGAGAAAGAAAAAAATACCTGAATTGGGTTTGAGGGACAGAGAGTGGAGGGTTCCAGTTAACATTTTACAGACTTAAGCCATTCAGAGAATGGCTTCTCACAGTATCTGGATAAGCAATGGCATTTCTGACTTGGTATCCATCCCCCCCTCCCCAAACTCTGACCCAGTTTAGATGTAGCAGAGGGACCCTGTGAAACAAACACAAATGTTTGCAGTCTTTTAATCTCCTCCAAACACTGAAATGTTGTTGAGATGTTTTATCTCCTATTCCACACAGCGGAGATTAAAAAGCTGTGATAAATGGTTTGCTCTCCGGGAGGGAATGCCATATATAGGGCAATACATAATTTTCTGCTTCTGGTACCGTTCTGGATAATTGTCCTGGTAACGGGAAAACAGGAGGGATATTAATTTAAGATTAAAGCACAATTATAAGCCCTGTCATACTGTTAATTTCTTTTAAATGTTCCTCTGAATAATTCCACCTTTGCAGGAAGGAACAAGCACACAATTAAAAACTGCATTAAATAAATGAATAACTAATTGATGAATAAAAAGCATTTTGAAAGTAAAATTGGCTATGCAAATTCTAAATAATAACAATGGTAGGCCAGGTTTTAATCCTGTGAAGAAATCAGGTTTGGGAACAGCTAAATATGCTGTCCTGGCTATACAGCTATGCCTACAGAATCTCCACAGAGGTGTTCTCCTTTGGGGAAAATCAACAGATATGTAGATTTAGAGACAGGACCCCCCCAACCTCAGGCAAACAATAGGACAACAATCAGATCAGCCCCAAGTTATTGGGGAGCATCCCTCCCTAGTCCAGTCTCTCTCTAATCCAACTGTGTCTGAAATTCTGCACTGACCCTTTGGAAAGAGACAGCTAGATGACACAAGGAGTAGAATATTGGAGTCAGTGAGACCCGAGTTTGAATCCTGCACTCAGACACTTTGCTGGGTGACCCTGAATAAGTTACTTAACCTCTCTCAGAGTCAATTTCCTCACCTGTAAAATACAGATAATAGTAGGCTCTACTTCATGGGGTTATTGTGAAGATCAAAAAGGATAAGATATACAGTGCTTTATAAACCTTTAAGACGCTATATAAATACAAGCATTTATTTTTGTCTCATTGCCTGAGATCCCACCAAGCAGAGATTCCTCAATTAATCAGAAGTCCTTTTTAAAAAATTTATATGCTGCCCTTCCCCCACCTCCGGCTGAAACCTGTCTCCTATAATTGCCACCCCTTGGGCCTATTTCTCTTAATCTGGATATCAATAATTCACGCATTAGTACAAATTGGTTAAATAGGATTGTTTTCCTTCCAGAATTTAGCTGAGATCAGCCTAACTGAACGAACGGGGCTTTTTTGGAAGGGAGTAGGAAAATAGAAAGGTGAAAAGGGGGAAATATGTTTAAATTGCAGGTAGCAGAGGGAGGGAATGCTTTGGGAAACCAGGAGATGGTATAAGAACTATTATGCATCCCCTGCCTCCTCAGTCCTTCCTTCTCCCACATAAGCATCTCATGGTGCTTCAGTGTTCTTCATATGATCAATTTTTCTTACCATGCTATTCTTATAAGCATCTCTAGGTCCTTCAGTGTTCTTCATATGATCAATTTCTCTTACCATGCCAGTCTTATAATCATCTCAAGGTCCTTCAGTGTTCTTCATATGATCAATTTCTCTTACTATGCTAGATAAGCATCTCTGGGTCCTTCAGTGTTCTTCATATGATCAATTTCTCTTACCATGCCAGTCTTATAAGCATCTCTGGGTCCTTCAGTGTTCTTCATATGATCAGTTTCTCTTACCATTCTAGTCTTCCCTTAACTTCAATGACCACGTATATGAGTATCAAGTCTTTTTTAGCCTGGATGGGCCACAAGAGACTCAGAATTTTTTTTAAATCTCATAGCTTAAAAGAAACAGGAGAGGTTGTCTGGTTTAACCCCCTTCACAAAGCTTGAATCCCTTCTAATAAATCCTGAACAAGTAGCTATCCAACTTCAGCTTGACAGCTTCTAGCTATAGGGAACTTATTATAGCACAAAGCACTCCATTATGTTTTCCAAAAGTTCTAAATGGTAAGAAGTCTTTTCCTGATACTGATTGAAATCTGTTTCGTGTAAATTCTATCTATCGGGCTTAGTTCTCCCCTCTTGATTGCCATAGGAAAATCTAATCCCTCTTCCATAT
The DNA here is from genome assembly GCF_011100635.1 of Trichosurus vulpecula. Taxonomy (NCBI): domain Eukaryota; kingdom Metazoa; phylum Chordata; class Mammalia; order Diprotodontia; family Phalangeridae; genus Trichosurus; species Trichosurus vulpecula. Next base: position 308,231,860 of record NC_050576.1, on the reverse strand, counting down.
AACAGCCCTTCAAATAGTCTAAGGCAGCTTTCAAAGTAAGAAAGCATCATGTATCCCTACCAAGTCATTTCATTTCCAATTTAAACATCTCTAGGCTTTCCAATCTTCTTTGTATTATATGTTTTCAAGGTCTCTTACCATTGTAGTCATTTTCCCCTGGACCTACTCTCCTCCTAGGACTGAACAAAATACCCTAGGTGTGACCTCACCAACATGGAATATAGAGGAAGGAAACATTACCTTCTTTTTTTCTGGATTCTATATTCATGTTACTATAGCCTGTTCGCATCAGCATTTCTCCCTGTAACTCTATCCACTTTTGTTAAGCTTTTGGTAAAATTCAATCCTCAGGACTTTCATATAAATGCAGAGGTAGAGAACCTGTGGCCTTCTAGGTCCTTGGATGCAGCCTTTTGACTGAGTTCAAGTTCTATAGAGCAAATCCTTTTATTAAGGGGATTTGTTCTGTAAAGTTTGGATTCAGTCAAAGAGTCGCACCTCTAGGTAGAGGGCCACGTGTGGCCTCGAGGCCACAGGTTCCCCACCCCTGGCCTAAGTGGTGCAGTGAATGGAATCAGGAAGATTCATCTTTGAGTTCAAATCTGGCCTCAGACACTTATTAGCTGTGTGACCCTGGACAAGTTACTAACCCTATTTGCCTCAGTTCTTCATCTGTAAAATGAGCTGGAGAAGGAAATGGCAAACTATTTCACTATCTTTGACAAGAAAACCCCAAATGGGATCTCTAAGAGTTAGAAACAACTGAAAATGACAGAACAATAAAAAAAATCCTTCCCAAATCCTTGTCTCCAACCCTGTGACCTTTTTTCACCTAAGTGTAAGATTTTAGATTTATTGCTGTTATTATCCACTTTACAAGTTTTGGTTCGTCATTTAGCCCTAAAAGGCTTTGCGTCTTTTGGCTCCCAATTGTATTATCTTTCTGTTGTCAGGAAGTGGGGTGTTCTGGAAAGAACTTCGAACTCCAAGTTTGGCAACCTGAATTCTAATCTTGGCTCTGTTGCCAATGCCACTTGACCCTGAATAATGTACTTCCTAAAAAGCACACGCCTATAATCCCTGTGACTAGAGAGGCTGAGGCTGGTGCGAGACTCAGCTTGGACACCTGGCCAGCTTTAGCCATACTGCATCTCAGAATGCTCGAGTTTGTGATCCACCAACTTCAACCTCTCTAGCAGCAGGGATCCAATAGATTTTGCCAGGGATGGCCATCAGGTTCCCCTGACTAGCATTTAACATCACTATCCATCCTTTTTTAAAAAAAAACTTGGCAGTGTAGTACAGTGGCAGGGGCGGGGGACACTTGCCTCTGTAGCCAGAGAACCTGGGTTCAAATCTTTCCTTTGATTAGTACTACCTGTATGACCCTGGGCAAGTCATTTGACTGGGCTTTGGTTTCCTCATTTAGAAAATTAAGATAATGGACCAGATGGACCCTAAGGTCCCTTGCAACTCTAAGCACATAACACATTTATTCCTCCCTACTCCTGTGTATTCTTTCTCATTTTCCAAGTTCAGCAATTATATCTACATGTTCTTTCTTGTAGTTGTAAAAGAGAGGGCTCCAAGGGGAAGGAGTGAGCTATTGAAAAGGAGGTAGAAAGGCACCTATATCATAGTTTTGCCCAGGAACACTCTTAGACGTTACTATACATAGATGCAGCTGAGGAGAGGGGGGAGATCCAGTACATATTGTTCTCCTTGTGAACATGTGTTATGGGCCTTCCCGCAAATCTAAGTCTTCTGGCCTTGGCAGACTTTATTATGCCTTAGTCTCAAGCAACCTGCCAACTTTAGAACAAAAATGCTTTATGCCTTAGTTATCACTTCTAATCAATGTCCATGAAATGCTCATTGATAAGAGCAGCAAAGGACAACTTTATTAGAGGTTATGATTTAACATAGAATTGTGCAATGAATTGTATATACTTGGCAAGGAAAGCAATACCTAACTGGTTCCCTTACAGGTCAAGGAAAGAATAAATGGCCCAGTCAACCTAGTCCAAGCAAAGGTGAGCCTTAGTCAATGCCAAGAGATTTCAACATTTATTAAATTCTTACTAGGTGCTAGGTGTTGTGGCAGGCTCTAGGGGTATAAATATATATCCTTAAGGCAGGATTAAATTCATTTTTCTAGAGTTTAGTAATGGCTTTGACTTCTTATCATAACCTGTCCATTTTATTTTGTGTGTTTTCTCTGACCCTATAATTTCGTTAGTATTGTGGAAATGGTGACCACATTATAACAATCTTAGAGAACTATCTGTGCCAGTGAGAGGTTAAGTGACCTTCCCCCAGCCAGTGTGTCAAAGGCAGAATTCGAATCCAGATCATTGACTTATCCACTATACTACATTGCTACTTGACTGACCTCAAGAAAGAGTCTTTCATGGCAACCTAAGATGTGGGTTACTTCTATTTTTTTTTCATCAAGTCATGGCTATGGTCTGAGGTCCATGGCTTGAAATTCTACTTAACTAAGCCCTTAAAATCTTCCTTCTCTTTAGCATTCTAATAGTTAACATCTGTGCAGCTGGTAAAGCTGGGAAGTAAGAAACGTTGGTCTTTAGTGCCTATCCATCACCCTTTTGGTGCTACCTTTCTCTCTTTTGACATTTTGATGTGGTGTGGAAAGCACTGGATTCAGACTAAAAATACCTGGCTTTAAATTGTTTCTCTCCTTAATACTCGGGTAATCTCAAGCAAGTCATTTGACCCCTCCAGCTGCAGCTTCCCCACCTTTAATAAGGTCACAGATCATTTCCAGGTGTAGATCTGTGATCCTTTGAGCATCCTATCACCCTAAGCAGCTCATTAACACCCTGGGCCTTAGTTTCCCTGTCTGTAAAATGAGAGTGTTAGGCTAGAACACTCTAAGGAGCAGGACTCTAAGGTCCTTTGAAGTTCTTCATTCTATGATCTCATTATCCTATAAAATCCCTCCCCCACCACCCCTAAGACATATGCCCTCCTCTCTTTCCTCCCATCTGCCCGAAGCTACCCACTCCACCCCTGCCCTTGCAAGAAGCATCTCATGCCCTTTCAAGACTCCCCCTTCCTCATCATAATAATAGCTCACATATGTGTAGCAGTTTGAGGTTTGCAAAGCTCTTTGCATACATTATCTCATTTAATCTTCACAATAACCCTACGAGGCAGGTGCTATTATCATCCCTCTTTTATGGAGGAGGAAACTAGAATATGAAGGAGTGAAAAGGTTTGCCCAGGAACACGCACAGGGAGCAAATGACTGCATTGGGATTTGAGCTCAGGTTTTCATGATTCTAAATCCAGCACTCCATACATGACTACATCACAATGTCCCATCAACACTTACCCATCCTTTGACCCATCCTCACAGGGTCCACTCTCTGGGCTAACGTTACAAATTAATGCATGTGCAATGCTTATGTCCTGTGCTAAATAGCTAACACCAAGGGGTAAAATTTGCATTTCACCAGGAGCCTTAAGTCTCTTAAGGAAGGGGAAGGTGACTGATGGTGAGAATTGAAGGTAGTAACCTAGGCATGTGAAGAGGAGAGTTGGAAGCAGAGGGGCTGTGAGCCACTGTAAATTATACCATATTAGATGCTGTCTGCTGTACCCTTGTGAAAGGTTGGTCCTCGCCTTCTCGTTTCAACTCCCTACACAAAAGCTATTGTCCCAATCCAATGGATTTATGTTGCGGTCAGCTGTGCTTCAACCCTAGTGGATTGGCTGCATTCCAGGACTTTGTGGCTGGTAATTTTATCTTGGCATTTATATGTAGGATAACAAAACCAAGATCCAAAAGGACTCGACAAGCTGAATCATGGGCCAAGTCAAACAGGATGAAATTTAATAGGGGAAAATGTAAAGTGTTTCAGGTGTTATCTTTCAGGTGTGACACTCCTATTAACTAGACAACCCACCCAGAAATCAGGGAAAATCACTCTCTCAGTCAGCCTGCTAGAATAACTCTTTTTTTCTGACTTGCAAGTACAAATAATGTTTTATAATTAGGTTTGAACAACTTCTTTATAGAAGGTTAACTACAAGCAATAGAGGGCTCGTCCATACTCAGCCCAGTGTCTCCGCTATAGGAGATGATGAGTGACCAAGAGATGACTATGGGAAAGACTCCCGAACCATAAGGGAGTGACTGCCAACTGGGGCCTGCCAATTTCCAAAAAAGAAACTGCTAAGGGCCAAACTCTGGGCCTGACCACTCACTTGGAGGCAACCAACCAGACTTCACTGCTGATTTGACCAGACAAATAAATCAAAACCATCAAATCATTCTGTAGGCATAAGTAGGCAGAAATGAAGAGGAACTCTTATTTAAAGTATACATGGGATGCCAAAATCTGTAACTGTTATGCAAGGGAAAAGTATGTAGTAAAATTCAGAATTTATAGATGGAAATATAATTGGAAAACTTCAAAAACTGGTTTGTTGGTGTGTGGTTGTTATAATAAATAAGCATGATATCATGTTTCCTGAGTGAGGCTGACCTTGTTGGCTTTGTATCCTATTTCTTTGTCAAGAAATGAGTCATAGTCAATGTGTTAATACCTGAGAATGTGGTAGATAGGAATGAGAACACTGTATTTGGTAGTAAGCAGTACTGGGTTCAAATCCTGGTTACTTGTATAGTTTTGGGCAAGACACTTAAGCTCACTGTAACTTCAGTGTCTTCATCTGTAAAACATTGGGTTTGGATCTGATAACCTCAAAGGTCTATTTCAGCTCTAAATCTATGATCCAATAATTCCGACCACAAGAATATGGAGCCCCAAATAGTAATGGCTCTCATTTACTTAGGAGTTTCACACATTTTTCCTCCTTCAATCTTTATAATATCCCTCAGGAGCATGAATATAATTACCCCTTTTTTCTAGTTGAATAAACTGAATCTTAAAGAGGCTATATGATTTCCCCAAGACTCAACAGGTAGTAGGTGGCAAAGGTAGAATTTTAACTCAAGTCTTCTGACTCCGAGCTTAGTGTGGCCTCTCCAAAATGAGTTTCAATAACCAAAAGTGTAGTCTGTCTTCTTAGGACAGTTCACTAAACCATCAGACTGAACTCTCCTCTCTAGGTTTCTGTGACACTCTTCTCTTCCAGTTCTCCTTCAACCTGTCCAACTATTCATCAATCTACTTTGCTAATTTTTCATTCATGTCATGCCCACTAACCATAGCGTTCTCTATGGGTCTAGCCTGGGTCTTCTCTTCTCCCTCTATACTTTCTCACTTGGTGACCTCATCAGCCCCTATTGGTACCATGGACATCTCGATGTAGATAATTCCCAGATCTATATATCCAGCCTTAGTCTCTCAGTTAAGCCACATCACCGACTGCCTCCTCAACACCTTAAACCAGGTGGTCTATATTCAGTTATTTTCCATCGTGTCCAATTCTTCATGACCCTATTTGGGGTTTTCTTGGCAAAGATTTTGGAGCAGTTTGCCATTTCCTTCTCCAGCTCATTTTACAGATGAGGAAACCGAAGCAACCAGGATTAAATGACTTGCCCAAGGTCACACAGCTAGATTTGAGGCCAGATTTGAACTCAGGAAGAAGAGTTGTCCTAACTCCAGGCCCAGCATTCTATCCACTGCACCATCTAGCTACCCCTTTGGCACTCTGGAGGCCTTTTATGATTCCACTTCCAACCTAACTCCTAGTGCCTTCTCCTCTTAGACCTTTCCTCTATCACGTGTAAATTCTATATATAGCTAATTATTTGAATGTTGATTCCCCAATTAGAATGTAAGTTAGGGCAAATGGACAGAAACTGCTTTTGCCTTTGAATCCTCAGTGTTTAGTACAGTGTCTGGCACGTAGTAAGTGCTTCTTGACTAGCTTAAAAACTGAATTTATTTCCCTCTTAGAAATCTCCAAAGAAAATGTCTTTACCCACACATAGTGATCAGGGCTGGTTTCCATACAAGCAGAATATTCTTTTCCCTATTTCTTACCTAAATCTTTCCAGCTATAGATTAAGTTCCTTCTAGGAGCCAGCTACCATCCTCACTGGGAAAACAGGAAGAGTTGGCCATTTTTCACTATACAGGGACCTGCCATGTGCTTTGTAACGGCTATCAAATGTCCCTCAGACTTTACTTTCCAGAGAGTGGAAAAGATACCTTTAGTGTCTTTTCAAAATCCTTCATTCCCCTGACTTCATATATTTTCCCATCTTTCAGCCATAGAAGCAGAAACTAAACAAATAAAGGCTCTCTCTGTCTCGCAGCCAAGAGTAGGGGGAAGAGACAGAGAACCTCATTTCTAGTGTTGGCTCTTTAGTTGGTCGTATAAGCTCTGTAAGCCTTAGTTTTAAATTTTATTTATCACCTTTTTTAATCTCCATAAATACTTGCGAATTATATAGACCCAGGTCTACTAGGTCTATTTCCAGAGATGATTAGGGAAAAAGAAAAAAAAAACTTGTATGTCCTAAAATATTTATAGCAGCTCTCTTTGTGGTGGCAAAGAACTGGAAATTGTGGGGATGCCTGTCAGTTGGGGAATGGCCAAACTGGAATACTACTGTGTGTAAGAAATGAGGAGCTCAATGATCTTAGAAAAACATGGATAGACTCACACGAAATGAAGAGTGGAACAAGCAGAACCAAGAGAACATTGTATATAGTAACAGCAATATCTATTTATTAATATTCATATGTTAATAACATTCATGTATAAATATATCAATAATATTTATATATTAAGAACAGTGTTGGCACCTAGTAGATTATTAATGAATGCCGGTTCCCTTTCAGCGATCCTCCCTTCCTATTGGTCTCTCTGGGACAGTTTAAAAGAATCTCATCCGTCCAGATCCAGGGGCTAGAGTGAAGGGACAAGGGAAAGATTACACTCGCTGGAATTTCTGAAGTGTGGAGCTGGAAAGAGGGTGGCTTCATTCACAGGAAGGTAGAGGCCAGAGAGAGGGAGTAAATTGTTTTATTCTTCATCCAAACATTTTCAAATTCCAGCCACTGTTAGAAATGATTGCAGGAATATCAAGGACCATATTGGATCCCAGCGAAGTGGGACTACCAAACTAATATCTAATTCCATAAGTTATTCCACGTGATTGAAATGTATTTCTCTACCCACAAATGCACAACCCACCCATACCTGTATTATATGACTGTAGTAGGAGTATAATATATATATTACATATGCATATATATTACATATATATATATACATACACACACGCGCACACACACACACACACACACACACACACACACACATATATATATATTACTAGGTGCCAGGCACTGTGCTAAGCACTTTGCAATTATGTCATTTGATCTCTACAATAACACTAGGAGGTGGGTGCTTTTATTATCCCCATTTTATGGCAGAAAAAACCATGGCAGACAGAGGTTAAGTGACTCACCCAGAATTGCTCAGCTAGGAAGGGTCTGAAGTTGGGTCTGAACTCAAATCTTCCTGACTACAGGTCCAGGGCTTTCTCCACTGTACCACCTGGCTGCTAGAGGTCAACTGTCTCAGAGAGAATCTTAGAACTAAGAATTTATTGTAAATGACTTGACCAGGGTTACACAGCAAGCACATGTTGGACATAGAACTTGAATCTAAGTCTTCCTGACTGAGAGGAGCTGTCTATCTGCTATGCCAAGCTGCCTTTAAAATTGAATGTAATTGCATAATAATGATTTATAATTGTCATGATTTCGTTAAGCCACAATGACCTTTATAGAAAGGGTTAACCAAGGCAACTTTATAAAGATTATATCTGCTAAACATGTTCACTACCTTTCTCTGCCTTTGCTTAAAACACTTTATAGTCACTATCTAATTAATCTTAACTGGGTCCCTAGGAGGTAAGGAACCAAATTTTTATTATGCTCATTTAACAGCAGAGAAAACATTGAGAATCAGCATTTTCCTCTACATCTCCTGTGGCAGAGATGGAACCAAAACTAGGCCTGCTGCCTCAGCCGCCCATGGGTTGACCAGCAAACCCCTGCTCCATCTTCAGATGCTCCAGGGAAGGGGGTGGGGGTGGAAATGACTCTAAAAGTATCTCCAGCTGTGAGTTGGAGAAGGTCTGCTGGAAGGCATGCCTTTCCGTGCGTCCCCTGTGAATCTTCCTTCTCCCTCTGTCTTTGGGAAAGGCAACAGTGATTTCTTTGAGATGTAATGAGCTTCCAGGATGGAAGTTTCTCTTTCATCTCCCTGGGAAATTTGAATTTTTGGAGACTATGTTTTAAAATACATATATTGACATCCAATTATGCAGCTCTGCTTCCCTGGCTTAACTTCTTTCATCTGATCCCCATCCAGTCCCAGCTGTGACCTGTTCTCATACTTGGTTTATTTTCACTGGGGAACCATCTCCCAGGCCCCTCCTCTTCCCCCTCTGGGGTTTTATGACAACCTACTCTCCTTCAGAGAAAAAAAGAGGTAAGAAGATGCCAGATCCTTGTCCAGAAAAATGCTTATTTACAGAATAAGAAGCCAGAAAGTACCCGTGGGTGGTTCTAGACAACATGGCTAAGGAAAAAAAAGTCATAAAAGCCACCCCCACTCCACCTCTGGTTGCTCTTCACTGTTTTGTTCTCTCCCCCCAAAAATATACACACAGCATCCTGGTGCTGCCAAGATCCCCCTATCAGGATTAAGTCTGGGCACTGTCCCATGCCCTTTCCCTCCATTCCCCATTTCCTAGACTCTCAGTCACCCATATCCACAATATCAGCATCATCCTCAGTTCCTCCTTGTCATTCACTTCACACAGCCATTCAGTGACTAAATCTTGTCTTTTGAACCTCCACAACATCCCTGTACGTTGAGGTGGCTTTCGCTCTCCTTATGTTCTGCCCTCTGTTCCCCTCTGCTCCAACACGTTCTAGCACTTACAAGAATGTTCTTAGGAACATAGGAGTTAGATCTCAAAGATACCTTAAAGATTTAGAGCTAGGAGGGATCTCTGAGAACACCTAGTCCAGCCCCATTTTCCAGATGAGAAATCCAAACCCCAAACAGGTTAGGTGATTTGCTTGGAGTCACATATGTAATTAAACTGCAGTCAGAATGCAAACCCAGTCCATCTGATTCCAAGTCCTCCAATCTTTCCACTCGGCCAGGATCAGCTACCAGGGCTTCTTAAACCAAGGTCCGTATACTTGGGTGTTTGTTGGTTTTCTGTATTTTGATAACTGTATTTCAATATAATTCGTTTCCTTTATAGTCTTATCTAGTTTATTTTATGGATTTTAATGCATTATCCTAAGAAATCCATACACCTCACCAAACTGCCAAAAGATCTGTCACACACACACGCGCACACACACACACACACACACACACACATACATATACACATGCACACACAACAATTAAGAGAGTCTTGCTAGTCCAACCACCTCATTTTACAGAAGAAGACACTGAGGCCTATAGAAATTAAGTGGCTTTCTCAAGGTCACCCCACTAGACCCAGGCAAAAGCTGCAACTCAATTCCACATCTGCTTACTCCAAGCACAATGTTCTTTCCACTCTGCCAGGCAGATAGGTGGTTCAGTGGACCTGGAGTCAGGAAGACCTCAATTCAAATGCAGCCTCAGAAGCTTAACAGCTGTATGACTCTGGGCCAGTCACTTGGTCTCCTTCCATTTCCTCAATTGTGAAATGGAGATAACAATACTTTCCAGGGTTTTCTTAGGATCAAAGGAGACAATGCTTGTAAAGTGTTTAGCACAATGCCTGGCACATAGTAGGTTCTTTGTTAAATAATTGGTCCTTTCTCCCCTTTTTCATATTAATGTGATCATACAGGATAAGGGCTTAATATGTTATCCCTCCCAATGGTCTTTTTGAAGGGACCTTTTGAGGACACAAAGTTTTAATCCAAAGGAATCATCCCATTGATAAGAATTCCCAGGCACTGATTGAAGACGGTGGAAGAGGTATCTATGGTCAGGAAGGTCTTTCAGCCCCTACCTCTTTTATCACACCATGCAAGCAACCTCATGTCAACCTATATCATCAAAGTCAAATTTTGACATTTTCCACTAAGACAATTAGCAAGCAATCCTTGATTTCCCATCCCTACCCTTCAGGTTTGTGTGCTTTAGCAATAAATTTCCTAAAACTTGTCTTACAGGCCTCTTGTTGCCACACATGCCTTTGCCGGAAATTCCAATATTCCATCCTAAGATCCATTGGTGGACTTAACGCAAGGAGAGACAATTAGGTGATTGTGAATATTCTCTGCTTTATTTGCTGGTGACCAAATCTACCACTTGCTGGTGGCTCCTGACAAAGTTAATTAAAATGCAAGGAGTTAGCATTCTTCTCTAGATGTACAAGATAAAATTCCAACAACTGCAACATCTGGTGTCACAGCAGCGCAGATGTGTGAACCACACATTCAATGTTTTTCCCAGTGGGCACTCAAATATTTAATCAATGGTGATGATGACATTATAGAGGGTACATTTCTTCTAATGCTGTTTTCCTTAATTTGAATTCCTTACTTTCCAAATCTGTCTCACCAACTTAAGTTTAAATGCCAGTTACTCAGATAGAAATTCTGCTTCATCCATATGGAGTGCCTTTGCCCAACAAGAGACAGGCTTAGAAAAATTTGACTGCAATGTGCTTTGGTATAGTTTATGTAGCCACAAAAAATCAGGTGTACACACACACACACACACACACACACACACACACACACACACACAATAAGGCAATAAGAATTAAAGATCTTGAATAAGCCTGCATTGTAGTGGAGAAGGTACTGCCTTAGGAGACTAGAAACCTGGCTTTTGGCCCAGTTCTACCATTAACCAAGCATATAACAACCCCTTGGGTTTACTTTCCTCATCTATAAAATAAGGGGGTTGAATCAGATTATCTTCAAGGTGCCTTCCAAATTTAAAAATTTTTTTTATTTTATGATTCCTTCCAGAATTGCCTTTGCATAATAAATATGTGCTTGGGGTATATCACCGAACGTAATGAACAAAAAATTCCTGGGTCACAGTGAATAGTGGGATGATAGAGAGATGGAAATGGTACATCAAGTACCAAGGGTATGCTGTTCAGTCTCCAAAAGGACAACGGTCAAGGTTCACCACTATTATTAGGAGAGCTGGAGCTCCCACACCTTCTTGCCTCCTTCCAGAAAGCACTGCTGCCACTTTTCCTTCTTAATATCACCTCTACATAACATACATATGCACAAGGAGAGACTCGTAGCAGTTTGCAGAGTATTTCATCCATAATTGCCTCTTCTCCACAAGCATCAAAGTAGGGACCTAGGACAGGAGCAAAAATCTCCAGGAGAAAGGAAAAGAACAGAGGAAGTTGCCACTGCCCAGACTAGTGAGTGAAATCTAAGGCCTTTTCCTACTTTCTTGCCACCCCCAGCTCCCCAAGTCAACATTGATGAAAGGCTGATAAGAAGAAATAATGACACTCTCCCTCAATAAACATACCAAGAACCTCCCTATGCACCTTCCCATCTCCTGACCTGACAATGCGGTACATGAAGCTAATGGATATTACTGTGCTGGAAGAAATAATAGAGAAGCATGGAAAGATCTGCATGAATCGATGCAGGGTAAAGTAAGCAAAGCCTAGAAAATAATATACACAGTAACTATAACAAGGTACAGGAGAAGAACAACACATACAATAAATCAAAAGTGAATGTTGCATGACTCAAAATAAGAGCTCCCACCCCACCTGTTTACAGATGTGGAAGGTTTACAAGTGTATTTTGCACACTTTACATACCCCACGATGATCTCAACTTACAATGTGGATACAGGGACGCTGGACTCTTTCATTTGCCTCAAACAAGACATTCCATCTCCAACTCTGGTCATTTTCACTGGTTCCTTCACATCTGGAATGTTCTTCCTCCTCATCTCGGCCACCTGGCTTCCCTTCAAATGCCAGCTAGAATCCTACCTCATACAGTAAGACTTTCCTGATCCCTCTTAATTACAGGGCTTTCCCTCTGTTGATTTTCTCCAATTTATCCTACATGCAGTTTATTTGTATATAATTGTTTGAATTTTGTCTCACTCATTGACTTGAGCTCCTTGAAAGCAGACTGTTTTTTGCCTTTTTGTATCCCCAGTACTTAGCGTAGTGCCTGGTACATAGGTGCTTAATAAATGTTTGTTGACTGATTGAATTTATCCCAGACTTCAGTGCTACTTCTGTTTGCCAAGGCCAACATTCCTACATACATCCTTGATTTCATTCCCACCAGGCTTCTCCATGACAGACTATCTCCACCATCATCCCTATTCTCTCTTTAATCTTCTATCTCTTGATTCCTTCCCTACTACTTATAAACATGCCCAAATTCCTCCATCCTAAAAAAAACTCTCACTAGATCCTACCATGTCTACTAGCTATCATCTCATATTTCTCCACTTCTTAATTAAATACTTTGAAAAAAGCCATCCACACTTGCTACCTCCCCTTCTCCTCTTACTCTAGGAATTTATCAGTCAACTGGAACTACTTTCTCTAAAGTTACCAACAATCTTGGAATTGCCAAACTTAATAATCTTTTCTCAATCCTCATCCTTTTTGATCTCTCTGCAGTATCTGAAACTTGACCACTTTTTTCTGGATATTCTCTCCTCTGTAGGTTTTCCTAACAACTCTCTCTTCTCTTCTATTCCTGTCTGACTTTCTTCTCCGTAACCTTTCCTGGATCTTCATCCATTTCAAACCTACTGATCATGGTATCCCTCAAGCTTCTATCCTAGGCCTTCTTTACTTTTCTCTTTATACTCTCTCACTTGATGAACTTATTAACTCCGTGGATTCAATTATCATGTCTATGAAGACGATTCATAGATGGACATATCTAGCCCTTGTCACATTCTTAACTCCAATCCTGCATCACCAACTGCCTATTGGACATTTTGGATTTGATGTTCTGCAGGCATCTCAAACTCAACACATCCAAAACGGAACTCATAATCTTTTCCCCCAAAGCTTCCCTTCTTCTGAACTTCCCTAGTTCTGCCAACTACCATTCTTCTAGTTACTGGGCTCCTACAACCAATCATCTTCCTAGTTGCCCTCTTTTGGACATTTTCCATCTCATTAATGTCCTTTTTAAACTAAGATGCACAAAACTGAATACTCCAGAGGAGCTCTGATAAGCAGAGAACAGAGTAGCACTTTTACCTTCCTGTTCCTGGAAGCTCTGCCCCAATTAATGAAGTAGAAATTCCCATTAGCTTTTGTGGCTGACTCATATCCGGCTTACAGTTCACTAAAATCCTCAAATATCTTTTAGAAAAAAATACTTTCTAACCATTTATTTCAAAATATGGAGGCAAATTTCAAAAATAAATAGGTACTGGTTTAGAAAATGGCATCTGGTAATGAGATTTGTATCTTTTTTACTACAAGGTAAGATGTAGGCATGATATACTCCTACCTAGGGATGGAGTGCATTGAATTGAGGCCAATAAAATATATCTAGTGACTTTTGATTCTAATTAAGGGATTTTAAATTAAAAGTGAAGAAGAAGAGAGAAAACTGCCAACATATCTACCAGGCCAGGTATGACAGAGAGTAGCAGGTTTAATCTAGATAGAAGAACATCAATGGAGAGAGGAAATAATTCAAATCAGACAACATTCAAGCAGTAGCAATAAGATCTATGGCCTCAGATATGTACATACAAATTTGCAAAGTATGGGTAATAAACAAGATAAACTAGATATCTTAATAAAAGGAAGCAAATTTGACTTCCTAGGTGTCACTGAGACTTGGTGGGATATCATTCATAACTGGAATATGCCTTTGTGAAAGTTTGTCTTATTCAAAGATAAGATTTTAGATAAAACAGATAGTGGAATAATATTGTACATTAAGAATGCATATTTATGCAAGAAAATCCATAAAATGTAATGGAAAAAGCAAGGTGGCTTTACGATCATTGGAAGAACAAATAGGATTAGTGTTGCTGACAAAATATACCACTCAATCAAAAGATAGAAATAGATGATGGGTAGATAAATTCAGGAGATAGATCACACAAACTGCCACGAAGGCATAAAATAGTATTAGAAGGGTACTATACCAGACCAAACATCTATTCTGGAACATTCATTCTCTCTCTCTCTCTCTCTCTCTCTCTCTCTCTCTCTCTCTCTCTCTCTCTCTCCCTGTCTGTCTAGCAGAACAGCTGATATATTCTTGACTTCTATTAATATACTTCAAAATGTGGACCAAGAGATAAATGCTATTCTGGATCTGATTTTTAACCAACAAAGAGGATCCCTAAATGATGGGATCTTTAGAACTATGTGTCTGCTTAGTCTTAGAGTCTGTAAAAGATAAGGAAAAAGCTGAGTTTAATCTGATGCATACCCTTGAATTGGAGCAAATAGATATCGAAGAGGTTATAGGAAGTAGAGGTAGGACACTATAGACTAAATTTCTCTGGGGAAATCAGCACAAGAGAAATGTGAAGTTCTCAAGAATCAAAAGCTGAAGACAAAAATTAAGGATTGTGATACGCAACAGAAAGAAGAATATTCTTTTAAAAAAAGATCTATGTGGCTGCATAGAAATTCATCAAGTAAAACAGATTTTTGAAAGACATGTATATGTAAAAAAAAACCTTCCCTTTTGTTATATGGATATTTGGATTGCTGAGGACAGAAAAACATTTGTGTAAGGAATACTAATAAAATCAAGTTGAGAAGAAACACAACCCCTCAGATAAAAATGTCTGAGAAAAGACACAGATGGTACTGACAAGCTAAGTGAAAATTACATCCCAGATAAATGTCCTGAGAGGAATTGTTTTAAAGCAGAACGCTGGTTGAAGTAAAGATGACTGCATCTGCATGGCACTATGCTCCATCAAGTCATTTATACATGACTGTTTTCAGAGTTTTGAAAGGTAAAGACGATAAGCTATAAATCAAATAATTGTTTGGGGAATATGGCATGATTGTATAAGGACCAATGCAGTCCTACCTGAAATAATGGTGGATTTTTTTAAAATTTTTACATTGTAAGTTAAGGATGGGTCACTTCCTTTGAAGAGGCCCTGATTTGAGACATTAGAGGCCAGAGCACAAGATAATCAGATGAAGATAAATAAAGCAGGAGAAGAAGCTGAGTGCAGAAGTCAAGGGTGGAAGATAAAGAAGGTGACAGGAGAAGGTGCTTAGAGAAAACAGAATGTAGAAACTGACAAGAACTGAACTGACAGGCAGGTTCCACTGTTGCTTTGCTGGAAGTCATGGTGACTGAAACACAAGCGTTTCTTGACTGACAGTTGATTGGCTGGAGAAAGGTTGAATTAATTGAGTGAGCTGACAAGGCAGAAAAGCTCTGCAGCTGCTGAAACATGATTGGAGGAAAACAGAACCACCAATTTGGAGAATTGTCTATAGATTGAAAGAAGAGGTAAGACAGATGGAAAGACAGGTTTTATAGCTATTTTGAGTTACAGGGAGATAGCTTGCTAAAAGAATGTAATACTTTCTCAGTACCCTCCTAAGAGTGGCTATGTGCTAAAAGACTTAACACTATTTCAGTAGCCTGAGACCAGAAAAGGACGTTTGTCCAGAAGGAAGAGGAAAAGGTAGCAGACAAATTGTTTTACCCAAAAACATAACACATAGTATAGAATCTTCTATAAAGAAAATAATGACATTAAAACCTGTCTCTAGACTTGTGAATTGCCCTGAAAATATGGGTTTCCCTACTCATATTGTTTTCTGTTAGCTTTTTTTTAAAAAGAATATTTTTTCTAATTACATGTAAAAATATTGTTAACATTCATTTTTTTCTATTTTGAATTCCAAATTCTCTCCTTCTCTCCCTCCTCTTTCCTCTCATTGAGAAGGCAAGCAATTTGATATAGATTATATACGTGCAGTCATGTCTGTTAGGTTTCTATAAGTGTATGCCAACTCTCTCCCAGGTTCATGGTGTGTATTAGTGGGAGAGTGTAAAGCAAATTTGTGGGTAGACTATTTGATTTTGGTTTTAACCAAATGCATATTACATACGCTTTTGCCTTCTACTGAGAAACTTTTATGATTATTCTTGCTTTTGTTTCCTAGTTTAGTAAATGTTTCATATTTAATAGGCAAAAGTTTTTATTATGATGGATTTTTTGTAAATTAAAAACACACTAGAGCTATCTCAGGAGCTTCACTGGAAAGTAGCTGGAGTACATTCTCTTATACAACAGGAGGCACACTTAGGGCTTTAAGAGAAAGCATAAATAGTAGCTATGTGCTCCCTGTCTTTGGGGAACCATCCTGACCTGTCAGAAGTAAGTATAGGACCCAGTTAGACTGGAAAGGGACTACAACCTGCAGCTTCTGGGGCTGTGGCACCAGGCATGAGCCTCCCCATCCTTGTCCAATAGTGCAGCTCCCCCCCAACCAAGATCTCCAGGACCAAGCCAGGGGACACCCTGTGGCAGACAGGTCCTCACCCCATCTGGCTCCACCTGGGCTCTCCTCCACCTCTCCAAGTCAAAAATTGTGAAAACTCTTCCTTGCACTTATGCCACTATGACAGGCCTCCCAACCCCACCTTCCTCAAAAGCAGAAAAGCTGATGTCCATTACACTCCCATAGACCACCGAAACCTTGACTTCTACAGCTCACGCCAACACTACAACCATTGCAGGTGTCATCACAATGGTCTTCATCACCCTGCTCTTGGTCCTGATCATGATCATCATTTGTTTCATACAAGGAAAAAAAGGCAGGTATTTCACCTATTCGCCCCAGAAGAAGTATCCTGTGCAATTTTGCAAGTGGAGAGTGACTCAATCCAAGAGAAGAAGAAAGGGGAATATTTCATCTAATGACTCCCAGGCTCCATGTAACTCCTCTGGTCTTTGAGTACAAGATTCACTAAATGCTTAATTTATTAGGCAAAAGATGCATCTGAAGCCAGAGATTGGTGTTGATAATGGGCAGGTCTGTGATTTCTCCTGGTCAATATCCAGGAACACTCCTGACCTGAGTGCTAGCAGCAGATACCCATTGGGCATATGATCATTTACCCAATAACCTCTTGTACTCTTATTTGGCGGGGAAATAGTGATGGGAACTACCCCACCCACTCCATACTCTACCTCCTAGCTGCATCATGTAACTCATGAGGAATCCTAGTCTCTGGTCCCAAAAAGTTATCTTGTGGAAGGGGTTGGTAGTGATGATGATGGTAATAATTTAAGACATTAACTGACCTTTCCTGCTGGAATCTGGGCCTTACCTTTACCTTGAGCCCCTGCTTCCCAGCCCACTCTCCTATTCCCAACCGAATCTTGTATTTGTGATATTTTTCTTATCAGAATTAAAACTTTTCATTACATGAAATTTTAATTCTCGTTTATAGGAAGCAGAGAATGATAGCCAGCACTAAATTATGCACATTTGGAATTTATCTATTTCAAATCTGGACAGATCTGTAGCTTACGTTCTTAGAGCTAGTAGGAGTATAAAGCACATATGCAGATTATCCAATATGTGTATATTTACTTAGTTATAATTCATATATATGTGTGATGCTGTACCAATAATTACATAGACTATTAAAATGACACAAAAAAGACCTTTAAAAGGATGAGACAAAGACAAATTAACATATTATTGTAGGGTCAATGTATATGATAATAGAATCCATAGGGGAGCCAATGAAGTTTTTTGAATTGAGAAGTGACACGGTCACTCATGTGATTTAGGAAAATCACTTTGTTAACTATTTGGAGAGCGTGGATTAGAAATAGTAGAGCGACCAGAGGCAGGCACTTCTGCCTCAAATGGCTTCATGAACAGAGGCAGGTAGATTAGCTCCCACATGCCTACGCTAGCAAAAAACCAAAAATAGCAACAGATCAAATAATGATCAAGAAATCCAATGATAAACAATAGTAAGTGATTTCATCGAGCTAGAACTGTACAAAATTGGAAACAGAAAATAGGGGAGACCACAGGAATAGGAAAGGAGGCAACAGGAAAGGGGGACCACCAGAAGTATCCATGCTAGCACAGATAACCAAGATGAAAGCCTTCCAGTATGACCCTACAGACTAACCAGGGACATCTGTAGCCAGCAAAGGGCAGAAAAAGAAAGCCAGCCCCAAGGCGGTCAGAAACCCAGAACGTGGTCCTTGAGAGGAACTTGGAGCATCAGTTTCCAGTCTAAGCAAGACACTATGCAGACTTGATTGCTCCAGGCTCAGGAGCTCTGAGGTCCATAACACTCTGTCCTGAAATGCCAATGAAGGTGCTGAAAAGCCAGTGCTCTGAACCTCAGTGATGCATGGAGAGCCTAAAACCTATCAGTGCTCTTAGTTTAGATACCCCCCACGAAGTGGGAGTCAGTGCAGCAATCCAGGTGCTCCAGGTGGAGACCAAGAAGAGCTGACCAAGCCCCACCAAAACATAAGAGGGGATAAGCCTGGCCCTAGAACAACGCTCCAAATTGGATTTCTAAGTGAACAGAAGACGCCAATCACGATAAAGAACTATTTGATCCAGAAATACCCAAAAATCCAGACTAGAAGATGAGAATAACCAAGCATCTAGTAAGTAGAGCCTCGAAGGAAAAAACCAGTCTTCAAAAGAAATAGAAAAGGAAAAGAAAGAAGGAATGTAGGTTCTGGGGGCGGGGATGGAAAAATATTAAATAGCTTGGAACAGGCAGTGATAATGTTTGCCCAACAAATATACTTCCCAAAAATTAAAACAGACCAAATAGAAATCAATTATTTTATGAGAAAATAAATATTTTAATAAAATAAAAAATTTTTGAAGTAGAAGGTATCACCAATCAAAAATAACTGACCTGGAAAATAGGCTGAGGGACAATTCAAGAATCAATAGATGCCCTGAAAAATATGAGGAAAAAAAGCCAGGACACTTGATTTTGAGAAATCATAAATGAAAACTACCCTGATCTATTAGAACTAGAGGGAAGAGTGAAAATAAAGTGATTACATCCCGAAAGAAACCCCAAAAGAAAAAACCCCCATAATCCCAAACTTCCAAATCAGAGGTACCTGAAGCAGGAGACCAGTTTGTGGGCCATTACAATAGTCTGAACAAGAGGTGATGAGGACCTGAATTAGGGTGGTGGCTGAACAAATAGCAAGAAGAGGACAGATGTGACAGATGTAAAGGTATCTAGTCCTACTAGATAAGGGAAAATGAGGGCATGAAAAAAATTTTTTAATTTTTATTTTCAGTTCTAAATTCTCTCCCTTCCTCCACCCATTGAGAAGGCAAGAAAACAATACCCATTATACATATGGGGTTGTACAAAAGATATTTCTACATTAAACATGCTGTGGAGGGGGGAAGCCAGAAAAATATAGAAAGTGAAAAATATAGAAGTGAGTAAAGGTAGGATGATCAAGCCAGCCCTAATCCAAGGAAAGTGAAAGCAGGGGGAGAGTTAGAGGTCAGTGCCACAGCCAGGCTATATATAAATGATTAAGCAGGCATGGTAACTGAGATCAATTACAAAAGAGTGACAATCTAGTTTTTTTAAAAGTGTCAGGAATATTTTAATAAAGCTCAGAATTATCTGAGGCTGGAAACAAATGCTAAAGTCAACAAAAACAAGCTTTGTGAGCAACGTTGGAGTCCAGAATATAAAAATTGATAACAATAAATAATTGATATCAGAGAAAGCATACCATACTGAATAGAGTCAGCCTTGGAACTAAAAAGGCCTAAGTTCAAGTCTGTGACACACACTGCTTATATGACCCTGGCAAAGTAACTTAACCTCTCTGGGCAACTATAAGACAGTTACAAAGAAGGTGCTGACCTGCTTTGGTAATGGAAGGAAGTTTCCTATAGGAGTGAAATCATAAGTCCAATCCCTACCTTGTCCCTAAAGAATTAGTGAGATTAATACTCTAGATGGATGGGACAATGATAACAAGATGACTGAGGGAAGTCAGTTTTTGCTTCTGTTTCTTCGCTAGAGAGAGAGAGCTTCAGGCTAGGAAAGATAGACCATAAAAATTAAGATAGAGTGGAAATCCATAAGTGAGGACATGGCAATCAGTAAGTATTAAGTAACTACTATGTGCCAAACACTGTGAAAGGAGCCACCTGCCCACAATAAAATCCTAAATTAATTCTATATTAAGATAATAAGCAAAATGTCAGATTTGATTATTAAACCTTTGCTGATATTCCTAGGTAACAGAAGAGAGGTCAAAGATTGCTGTTTTTATTGTTGTTTTCCAGTCATGTCCAGCTCTCTATGACCCCATTTGGGGTTTTCTTGTCAAAGATACTGGAGTGGTTTGCCATTTCCTTCTCCAGCTCATTTTACAGATGAAGAAACTGAGGTAAACAGGGTTAAGTGACTTGCTCAGGGTCACACAGCTAGTAAGTGTCTGAGGCCAGATTTGAACACATGAAGTCGAGTCTTTCTGACTTCAGGCCTGGCACTCTATCTACTGTGTCATGTTTTACCAGATAGAGAAACAATGTTAGTCATAAAACTATCGAGCAGTTAGTTTTACTTGGATTAGGAACAAAATTCAAGAATGTAATATTAAAGGGATACTTTGTTAATGTTTAGAAAGGGAAGCAGTCATTGCTGAAAGATGGCATTAGTCTATGAAATACAGATCACAGCATACGTACCCCCGTGTCTTATTTTAAAAGAGTTACTAAACTGAGAGTTCAAGTCAACATTACAAATCTCT